>NC_091828.1:7990000-8162500 GCF_038994185.2 Dermacentor albipictus | reverse complement strand
GTTGTTGCAAGAGAAGCCTCAGCAGGAAAACGTCACCAACACGTGAGCGAGTGAACTGGGTCGACGCAGCGAAAGGAAACAACATAAGGAACGTGCAGAAAATCACCGAAACCACGAAGAAAAAAGATATTAATAAGGTCCGGGTGGCAAATGAGCTCCCTAGACAGGAAAACGCGGCGTTGCGAGCGACCATCAACAACCTTACGAAAGAGATCGCCGAGATTCGTCAGTTGCTGCTACGCAACAACGAGCCTCTACAGAGACCCACGCCAAGCACAAGCAAGACCGAGGAAACGACAACGAACATCCAGGAGAAAGCCATAGAGGAACCGGCATCAAAGAAGCGAGCCATCGAGGCCACGCGCACGCAAACAGAAAACGATCGCATCGACAGCCTCGAAGCGAAATTCGAAGCGACATTCAGCAAACTCGAACAGCTAATCACGACAAACATCGCAGCAGTGACAGCACTGAAACAAACAATGGAGACCTACCAAGCCGATAACACGAACAGATTCGCCTACATCGAAAGGACCCTACAGCCGATGGTAGGCCACCCGACGTTTGCGCCCCTCTTCGCGCATCATCCACCCAACCAGGGAGCCCCGTACACGGCAACGCAATCATGGCCGCCAAAGCAACACCAGCAGCAGCACGTGTAACCGCGTGGCAGTGGAACTGTCGCGGCTTCGGAAGGAAGAAGGCAGTCATCCAACAGCACAACGTACATGCCGCGCGCGAGCCAGACGTTATAGTACTACAAGAGACACTAACCGACGCACCGTCCCTCCCCAGCTACAGGGTGAACAAGGGACCGCCCGACGGCAGAGGCCTGTGCACCCTAGTCAGGAAGGGACTCACGTTCGTCGAACATGAGCTGCAAAGCAATATCAAGATCGAGCACACACTCACCAAAATCATCGCGGGCAAGAAGAGAAAAGGAAGCATATTTCTGCTGAACGTCTACAACAACCCATCTCAAAGAAAATAGAGACTCAAGACATTACTGCACAGAGCCAGCACCGCAGCGGGCCGTAACACGCTGATCGGGTGCGGAGACTTCAACGCGATGAACCCTGCCTGGGGCTACAACAAGTATACAGCAAAGGGCCGCGACCTGCACCAAGACGCCACGGAACTCGACTTCACCCTCATAATGGACCCGACACATCCGACGAGAATTGGTAGCTCCGTGTCCCGGGACACCACTCCGGACCTCACGTTCGTCAAGAACAACATCCGGGGCGCGATCACCTGGAGAAACACGGGGATCGACCTAGGCAGCGACCACACCATCGTAGGTAACTGCTACAAAGGGAACGCCTGTGGGTTCCTCGAAAGAAAAACTTCGCACTTGAAGAAAAATTCGACCTGCCCGGCACTCGAACTCAGGCCACCGCCTTTCCGGGGACGCCGCTATGCCATCTAAGCCAACCAGGCGGCTAGCAGATGGCTGGGTAAAGTCGAATTTAATAACAACTCAAAGCAAAAGCAAGAGTTTGACGTAATAGTTCTGCGGGAGCCCGTAAGGTTGATAGAAGTAATTGATAAAGGGAAAATGAGACATCCACCCAAATGAAGGTAACTGCTACAAAGCGAACCCCTACGGATTCCTCGAAAGGAAAGCGTCGCATTTGAAGAAACATTCTTCCTAGCCCGGCACTCGAACAAGGGACCATCGCCTTTCCGGGGCAGCCACTCTACCATGTGAGCTAACGAAACAGGCAATAGATGGGGGCGAAACCAAATTTATCAACAACTCGTAGCAAAGGCAAGAGCATGACAGAATAGTTCGGCGGAAGTCCGCAAGGTGGACATAACTAATTAAAGAGAAAATGAGACATCCACGCAAACTTTTTTGAGGAAACCCTTGCGGGTTCCTCAAAAAAGCAGACAGCGGAGTCTTGAGAATGAAAAAAATTACAGAGACGTATAAAATTACTAAAATTAAAAAAAATTATGACATACCTCAATAAATCAAGCCGGCTAGGTGGTTGTTTATCATCGCCGCGGTTTAAACGGGAAGCCAAATAATCGTCATCAATATCATGAACATTACCTTCATTAGCAACATATCATGCCACTTGACATGCTATGGGAGATACATGCCGCGTAGCGTCGATACCCGCACAATTTGTATTGCAGTTCCGTATTATTACACGAGGTGGTACGCCATGCAGCAGTTGCACGTGTTTTTCTCTTCTTTAACTTAGCTAGGACATTAGGCAGTATATTAGGAAGATATTGGTGGCGCAACCCGCCACCCCTTTCCGAAGGAGACGCTCATAGCATCCATCCGTCCATCCATACATCCAGTATAGGTAATTGTACAACGTAGATAGAGAAGGAATGCGGAAGAAAAACCAGATTCAGGAGATGTATACAAAAGTGCTAGAACGAAAGACATGTATAGCTTACCTAATTGAATGAGGCAGGCTAGGTGATTATTTGTCAGCGTGCGGTACCAAAGGGAATGTCAATAATGCATATTCAATGTCGTCATTAGCATAGTGTCGTGCAACAGGTCAAGCAATGCGACACGTGCGCCGTGTAGTCTGGATTCCTGTGTTTACTTGTCAGTGGACGTTATGGCGCCTCCTCGCAGGATACAAACCGCTGCTGAAGAGGTGAATCGTAGAGCTACGTGCACGACTGCAATGAGGTTACATCTAGGTCCGCAGACCAACTACGTGAACAGCGATATCAACCATAAAGTTACACCAAGATAACGAAATGAAAACAATCCCAACACATACATCAGGAAACACAAGAAAACCTAAATCTCATATCGCAAGTGCGGTCGGCCTTCATGCCTTGCGCAATTTACCTAACTTGCGCGCGGACAGTGATAGCGACGACGCAGACATGAGCAGGAAGCAGCACAAGTGACATCTCGCCGTCGACGCCGGGAGGACAGTTCAGATCGTTGTCGTAAACACGAGGAAAAGAAGCTTCCCCGCGAAGAACCTTTAGTGCGTTGTGCCGAAAATGGTGCTGCGACGATGCGGTTCCTGCAGCTTACGCTGTGACTGTGCGGCGCGTGCTGCGCCGACCTAGGACATTTTTTTATGAGGTGTAGCTCAACACGACGGCGCCCGATTGCCACACAAGTTTTCTGTCTTGGGTAAAAAAGTGGTAAATCATGTAATGTCAAGGGTAAATAAAGTCTTCTATGCCGGGATGTTCCGTCAATATCGACAGAAGAAAAAAAGCTACAAGCGTGTTTGTTGTAATGCAAGAAAACCCGCCGTACAAGTATAGACACGCGATTATACGGGGCTATTTCGTGCCGAGTGCTTAAGCCAAGGTATTACACTTTTTACAGATTTCAATAATCATACTTCACTGGCCATTTGAGCTTTCTTTTCGCAAGGCAGAAGCAAGCTTTGAAAGACATGGCTCCATGATTTTACCTCAGGCCGTACACATGCGAACGAGTGGAGCATGAACGCCACGCACATGCTTATTATCATTGCGGTGGCACTCAGGCACATATGCGCAGTTGGGTCTGGACCCTTTCGGCTCGAGCTCCCTGCGGCGAACGTCTTGCACAGACGCAAAAATGGCAGGTTTGTTTAATGTGGCGTTAGCAGTACATGCAGCACCTGCGCCCGGGTCCTGTACCGACAAAAATTAACTGCAAATGCGTAGGCATTTCCATGCCTACCCACGAGGAAGCGCGTACGTCCATCCGTCCATCCGTCACGTAAGACGTTCGTGTTCAAGATAGGGCCTGCAGCAGCAAGCGAATTCCCCTTCGTGCTTCGTCTCCCTTCAACGCGAATCGTATGGCGAGAACACAGTGCACATCAAACTATCAGCACTCGGCGCACTATGTCCCCGTCGCAGATCACTTTCGAGATAGGGCCCGCGTGGCCGCGCCATACGCGGGTTAATCTGGGTAATACTGGTTCGTCGCAGATGGGTGAGGCGCTGAAGAGCGACAACGGCTTATAATGATTGGGAACATTATCAGCGCACCTGATGCTGTCACCCGCAGTAGTTTATAGACGGGGGTGGCGATATGGGCTTGTTGGTCGGTCATCAGTGAAAGGTATCTGGATAGCGCAACAAAGCAGGGACTTAAGAAACGAAGATGAAGACAAGCGTGCAAAACTATCAACGCAGTGAGGAAGAAAAGGCTCGTGTGTGATAAGGACCACAAAAATCCGTTCGTAGGATGCGAGGTAGGAGTGCTCTATCACATTCCGCTGTCATGTTGTAGATGCTACATCGGCGAAATCGGAAGATGCATTAATGAGTGCTTAAGAGAGCTCAGAAATAGGTGTCCGATTGTATCAGGCGATAGTTTCTTGCTTTCCATTGCAACCGGCGTCCAGGTCGGCCATGTCACCCACTGCTGGAAGATATGCCACTATTACAGATATGGATAAGTGCGAGTGTGTAATAATAATAATAGAAACTGAGAAAATTATCTTGGCCGCTGACGAATGCCTCAGCAAAACGTCGCTATCACTGTCCGCGCGCAAGTTAGGTAAATTGCGCAAGGCATGAAGGCCGACCGCACTTGCGATATGAGATTTAGGTTTTCTTGTGTTTCCTGATGTATGTGTTGGGATTGTTTTCATTTAGTTATCTTGGTGTAACTTTATGGTTGATATCGCTGTTCACGTAGTTGTTTGTGTGTATGAGTACGACCCATCCGAAAGTAAATTTTCGTTGATAGTTAGCGCTTGTCTTCGTCTTCGTTTTTTCTTGTGGCCTTGTTTTGTTGCGCTGTCCATATACTTTTCAAAGCAGTAGTTTGCTTGCGCTATGAACTCACCTTGTGCCGCCATCCGCAGGATGGCGGCACAGTCCCTGTTATTTATACTGGTTGGATCAGCTTTCATAACAATAATAATAGCACTGAGATGCTTGGAGACGAGCAAGTGGCACAATGCTTAGGTGTACCTATGCGAATCCCATAGAAGTTTCTGCGTGAAATTTTTCCTACGCTTTAAATTCAAAATCAACCAAAATTTCAATCGGCATTTCATTTTGATCCCCTGCAATACGAAAAAGTTTCAATGATGTTTCTCCGTAATATGGAAAGTTGGGTGATTTTGTTATAATTATGATGGCGTGCTGGGGAAGCAGGGCACTGATGAGGGCAAGCCGGAGAGACACAAGAATACACTTGCTGCCCCCAGGACTACTTTTTTTAGAACAAACACTTCATATTTTTTATACCTGCGCATCCTGAGATGTGAAAGATACGCAAGGCAAGAATAAAGGCCTTTCAAGTTCCTTTGCCAGCGCATACTCGCGCTTCAAGGATAGGCAACATGTAAATAATTGTGTGCAATCCTATCGTATTTGTTGCAAAATTTAAGCATCGCACTTGTGCACGTCTAACACTACAAGATGCGAATTATTCAGTATAGATGTACAGCATTTGTATTACAACAAGCCGCATGGTCCCTGCATTGGCATCGTATGGTGGAAGACAACGATGAGATGTAATTTGTCAACAAATGTGGCTTACCACTTAAAACCTTTCTTGAACTTTCTAACTTGCGTCCACTTTTGTACTGTGTAATAATGCTGTGTACAGACAAAAGTCTGGTTTGTTTGTTGCTCCGGTACTTAGCACAATTTCACTCGGTAACATTGACAAAGCAATTGATTCAAGCATTATTGCCCTTGCAGTAATGGTGTTCCGTTTTGTAGATGATATTTTGGCTATAGTATAACATTGTTTTGGAGAGAATAGTGGAAGAGGTAATAAAAGTGTTCAAGGGTTGCATCAGTCAGCCACCTGTTCTTCTAAGCCATCATGAGGTCGCTTTTTTGGAAGGACACTAGAAAAAATTGTAATAAAAGCTCAGTGCCATTTCGCTCTGTTAAGAAGGATGACCAGCGAAGCTACATATGTGGGCCCCTTAATGGCGAGCTGCAACTCCGCCGTGGGTCCAACCTGCATTGCACTATCTTCGGGATCGCCTCGCGCATGGGGAGTGTTTAACGCCTGCTGCACCTCCGCACACGGGTCCGCCCATCATTGCACTATGTTCGGGGATTTGATTCTCCACGCGGACACGATAGTGGGGAAAGTAGCCCTTAACAGCTTCGCTGTACAATTTTTTAAGGGTGCAACAAATAGGACAGATTGCACGCCATAATGTATACGTTGCCTATATTTGACGCCCTAGTATGCTCGGGTAAGTGGATTTGGAAGTGCTTTCAATCTTGCCTTACTTATCTTTGACGTCTGAGGTTGCGCAACTATATAAGTATGAAGTGTTTGTTCGAAAACCAAGTGCTTGCGAGTGCAGTGAGTGTCCTGTATTCTTGTGCCTTTCCGCCTTGTCCGGGTCATTGCGCTGCTTCACCAGCACGATATTACATTTCTTCGTGAACGCGAGTTACGCACGAGCAAATGGTCATTGTTCTAGAGTTCCCAAGCTTTGTCGTCTTGCCTGACACACCCTCATTGTCGCAATGCGCCGAGCACGTTCTTCGCGAGTCTCCTGGGCATGAATAGCCTGTGTCTTTTGCCTGTCTTGTACAGCTTGTGAGCGGCGCTCGCTGATGACTGCCGGGCCCATCAACTCGCGCTCAGCCTCTCGATCACGAGACGAACCCGGAGCATCCATTCCGCACCCGAAATCCATAGTAACTGCTAGAGGAGGTGAGCCCAGTGCGCCTCCACCTACCCTTCTCTCTGCGAAACTCCTTCTCCTCTCTCCCCTGCACGGCTGCAGCGGGCTCCTCCCTACGTTCCCGTCGCGCTATCCTCCTTTCTACCTCCTCCTCCGGTGCTCGTTTCTGTCTTCCAGATCCGCGGCCTCCGACTGAAGCTAGCCGATTATAGACATGGGGTGTGCACGCCTACGCGTAACACTCTACCAGCCCGTGTTTTCTAATATTTAACTGCACTCGTCGTACCTCACTCAAGCTTAGTGAAGAACATATCCTTGTCTTGGCAACTCTCTGCAGTTTGCGAATTATCAAGTGACAATTTGTTTTAGTACACCAGGGACCAAAATCAAAAAGAAAATGCCAGGAACTGCTCGCGTACTTGCTTACAAAAAGTTTTCGCATATATGCAGGCATTGTTCCTGCAATTGTCCCCTAAGCTATGTGGTATAACAAGCAGGCGTCGTTTTCTGCAAGTACTCATTGCCAGAGAGTTGTGTACCACGTGTGCAGTGTTCCACCTCTTCTCCACTTTTCTACAAACCATGCTTATCTGTTCTTCGCTGTGTAAAGTTCGATATTTACATTAAAAAGTGCTGCTTTTCTTCCCCCACGCTTTGTTAGAAATCTACCTTGTATCTGTCTCCAATACTACGTCGAACGCGAAGCTCTACGGACAGCACAGAGCCAGCTGAAGTGTAGGCGAATTTCGGCAACGAATATCCTTGGAGCATGGGCGTACGCGTCGATGTCACAAAAAGCCACAAAAGCGCTCTTGAAATACTGCTAGTCACTGGACTTGAAAAACTGCTAGTCATTACGTCAGTTTTTAGCGAGTTCCAGGCGGCGGCACTCTTTTATAACAGCATCCACCGTCACTACGTTGTTGCAAACGAGCAAGTTAAAGGCGTCATCGGCAATGCCTTTGAGGATGTGGGCAACCTTGTCGGACTCAGTGATGTGGGTGTCAACTTTGCGGCACAGAGCCAAGACGTCCTGAATGAACGTGACATAAGGCTCTGTTGACGTCTGCACACGGCTGGAAAGCGCCTTCTGCGCGGCAAGTTGGTGACCGTAGGGGTTGCCGTGGTGACCGTAGTCTCGAAGCTGTGTCCTAAGTGAATCCCAACTGGTGAGCTCATCTTCGTGCATGCGATACCAAACTCTAGGTGTGCTACCGAGGTTAAAATACTACGTTGGCGAGCATAATAGTAGGTTCCCGCTGGTTAGTGCGGCTGACGTGTTCATACAGGCTGATCCAGTAATCGACGTCTTCCCCATCTTTGCCCGAGAATACGCGCGGATCACGGGGAGCGGGGAGCGTGATGTAAGTCGTCGAGGTGGCAGCAGGTGTCGGAGCCGGCGGAGTCGGGTTGTCGTCGCCGGGAGCCATGAAGGAAGGCTCGACGTACCGTCCACTGCGAAGCTCCGTGACGAGGTACAGGGAACGTCCACCTCAACCAGATATGTTACGGAGGAAGACGCAGACGAAAAGCTATGTACAAGTATATTTACAAGAAAATACGCTGCGTTTGGCCAAGAGGCAACAGCCCGCGCTAGCTTCTAATCATCATCGTCATCTTCTTACTGCTCTCCTCTTCGTCATTGGAAATACTATCCCGTAGCAACACTAAAAGGAAATTGTCTGTGATAGCAAGAGAAAAATAGTCTGGGGAAGCTTTCACATGTCACATCCGAAATTTGCGTGGCATAAACATCCGCGTTGTCCATGCTTCCTGATTCGGCACGGAAATTTTCTAACGTATTCAGCTTAACCGCTTGTATTAAGGTATCAGTAGCAGTTGCTCGTTGACATCTGGGGTACAGATTCAGAAATATGGGCACAAGGCCGCTAAGGTCGCCGGAAAACACCCCCGATTTAACCTAATTTAATGCAATGTTTGTAATGAATGCGGCGATATACGTAGATGTATATGAATAGTTTTGGCAGATGCTGGTATGATATTGAAGCTACCATAGGCGTGTTTAATTGCGTCAAATATTCACTTCCAAGTATTGTCGGGCATCATATTGATATTGAAATCACGCAACACGAGTTTAAATTGGAATCCAAACACACACAAAAAAGGAACTTTTCAAGAAACTGCCAGAAATGATCTAAATTACTGCTTGGTGGATGGCAGAAAACTGAGTGGACAGGTCGAGCATTCAGAACTGATAGGACTTAACAGTTATCAGTAATAGAGCGAAATTCATTGATGCACTTTGCATCAATGTTATCATGAACACCACCTCAGCGCGACGTTTCTCTGTTTTAGGTAAAGCATTCATGTTTAGGAAGTTGCCTTACGACTGAGTGCTGGTCATGCTAAGTTTCAGACAGCATGATGAAATCAAACTGAAAGGTCAAGCTGCAGAAGCAAGGCAGAGCTTGCCATGCTTGTTCCGCACTGACTGGCCACTGAGATGGAAGTATGGAGTAGATTTCTTATGGTCTGGTCCAACAGAATAGAAAAAGTCAGACGGGGATAAAGAGTCAACAGAAGCCATGTCAAAACTGGAAAACGTGCGGACAGCACTCCAGTATCACAATTTCAGCTTTCCCAGATCACTGTCGGTCTTGATTACATGAACATTGGCATGTTCTTCTTTCTGGAACAAAATTCTTCCATTACCATGCTACACAAATCTGAAATTGTTTACGAAGGTTCATTCCCTTGAAACCTTTGGCAACGACATATTATACCCGGTTAGGTTTGCGGATATGAAGGTATCAGATTCTAGTCTTCATATAGCCTTCGTTTTTTCGAGCCACTTGTCTTTCATCGAGTGTTGCGTGAAGCTAACAAAGACGGCTGGTGTACTATCTTTTTGTGAAGAAAGACGGTGAGTGGCGAAGATGGTCTGATCGTTTAGAGGATCAAGTTCAGGTTCTTCGGCGAGCACTTTTATTTTGATCATGAAGCATTCATTATAATGTTTCCCCAGCCCATGAATTTCAAGGTTCAGTTTTCGAATGAGGGATTCAAGGTCACTTACAGCATGTCTACGCCTCTACATCCAGTCATGATGACCAGGAATTCGAAAGCTCCTATGAAGACGCGGAATCGGCGATGGGTAGAGTAAAAACAAATACACTAAACTGATGGGCGACTTCAATGCCAAGGTAGGCAACAAGCAGGCTGGAGAGAAGGCAGTGGGGGAAAATGGCATAGGCACTAGGAATAGCAGGGCAGAGTTATTAGTAGAGTTTGCGGAACAGAATAATATGCGGATAATGAATACCTTCTTCCGCAAGCGGGATAGCCGAAAAGGGACGTGGAGGAGCCCCAATGGCGAGACTAGAAATGAAATAGACTTCATACTCTGCACTAACCCTAGCATCATACAAGATGTTCAGGTGCTCAGGAAGGTGCGCTGCAGTGAGCATAGGATGTTAAGAACTCGAATTAGCCTAGACCTGAAGAGGGAACGGAAGAAACTGGTAAATAAGAAGCTGATCAATGAGTTAGAGGTAAGAGGTAAAATAGAGGAATTCCAGATGAAGCTGCATAACAGGTATTCGGCTTTAACCCAGGAACAGGACCTAGGTGTTGAAGCAATGAACGACAATCATGTGGGCATCATTAAGGAGTGTGCAATAGAAGTCGGTGGTAACACCGTTAGACATGATACCAGTAAGCTATTGCAGGAGACGAAAAATCTGATCAAGAAACGCCAATGTATGAAAGCCTCTAACCATACAGCTAGAATAGAACTGGCAGAGCTTTCGAAGTTAATCAACAAGCGTAAGACAGCTGACATAAAGAAGTATAATATGGATAAAATTAAACCTGCTCTCAGGAACAGAGGAAGCTTAAAAGCAATGAAGAAGAAACTAGGAATCGGCAAGAACCAGATGTATGCGTTAAGAGACAAAGTCGGCAATATTATTACTAATACGGATGAGATAGTCCAAGTGGCTGAGGAGTTCTATAGAGATTTATACAGTACCAGTGGCACCCACGACGATAATGGAAGAGAGAATAGTCTAGAGGATTTCGAAATCCCACAGGTAACGCCGGAAGAAGTAAGGAAAGCCTTGGGAGCTATGCAAAGGGTGAAGGCAGCTAGGGAGGATCAGGTAACAGCAGATTTGTTGAAGGATGGCGGGCAGATTTATTTATTTATTTATTTATTTATTTTAAATACTTTCAAGGCCCGTAGGCGCTACAGAAAGGAGTGGTACATATACATAGAGAAAAAAAATGCAGATGAATGAATAAAACATTTGTTAGATGGCATGGAGAACAGCAGTCTTGAACCCCGATGAGTCTATAATAGTAGCGACCGATGCGGGGAGGTGGTTCCAGTCATTGCAGGTGCGAGGTAAAAAAGAGTAATAGTACGCGTTCGTGCGACAAGATGGCACGAAAACTTTATGAAGGTGATCGCTGCGGGATGAAAAGTAGGAAGGACGAGTAAGAAGTTTTGCTTTTAATACCGGGTTGTGGTAAATCTTGTGGAAAAGGCAGAGGCGACTGTATGCACGACGTACTGAAAGTTCCGGTATGTTAAGGGTTTGCTTCATGAGTGTTACGCTAGCATGACGAGAGTAATTAGATAGAATAAAGCGGCATGCGCGGTTCTGAATGGCTTCGAGGGAGAGGGTTAGTGATATTGAGAGTGATATTTGAGGGGGCCAGAGAAACTGGCCACCCTGTATACGCAATGCCTCATGACCTCGAGCGTACCGGAATCTTGGAAGAACGCAAACATAATCCTAATCCATAAGAAAGGGGACGCCAAAGACTTGAAAAAATATAGACCGATTAGCTTTCTGCCAGTTGCCTACAAACTATTTACTAAAGTAATCGCAAATAGCATCAGGGACACCTTAGACTTCTGCTAAGCAGAGGAGCAGGCAGGATTCCGTAAAAGCTACTCAACAATAGACCATATTCACACTATCAATCAGGTGATAGAGAAATCTGCGGAATATAACCAACCCTTATATATAGCTTTCATTGATTACGAGAAAGCGCTTGATTCTGTCGAAACCTCAGCAGTCATTGAGGCATAACGGAATCAGGGTGTAGACGAACCGTACGTAAAAATACTGAAACATATCTATAGCGGCTCCACAGCCACCATAGTCCTCTATAAAGAAAGCAATGAAATCCCAATAAAGAAAGGCGTCAGGAAGGGAGATATAATCTCTCCAATGCTATTCACAGCGTGTTTACAGGAGGTATTCAGAGACCTGGATTGGAAGAATTGGGGATAAAAGGTAATGGAGAATACCTTAGTAACTTGCGATTCGCTGATAATATTGCCTTGCTTAGTAACTCAGGGGAACAATTGCAATACATGCTCACGGACCTGGAGAGGCAAAGCAGAAGAGTGGGTCTAAAAATTAATATGCAGAAAACTGAAGTAATATTTAACAGTCGGAAGAGAAGAGCAATTTACAATAGGCAGCGAAGCACCGGAAGTGGTAACGGAGTACATCTACTTAGGGCAGGTAGTGACGGCGGATCCGAATCATGAGACGCAAATAATCAGAAGAATAAGAATGGGCTGGGGTGCCTTTGGCAGGCATTCTCAGATCATGATCAGCAGGTTGCCATTATCCCTCAAGAGAAAAGTGCATAATAGCTTTGTCTTACCAGTACTCACCTGCGCGGCAGACACCTGGATGCTTACGAAAAGGGTTCTACTTAAATTGAGGACGGCGCAATGAGCTATGGAAAGTAGAATGATCGGTGTAACGTTGAGGGATAAGAAAAGAGCAGATTGGGTGAGGGAACAAACGCGAGTTAATGACATCTTATTTGAAATCAAGAAAAAGAAATGGGCATGGGCAGGACATGTGATGAGGAGGGAAGATCACCGATGGTCATTAAGGGTTACGGACTGGATTCCAAGGGAAGGGAATTGTAGCAGTGAGTGGCAGAAAGTTAGGTGGGCGGATAAGTTTAAGAGGTTTGCAGGAACAACATGGCCACACTTAGTACATGACCGGCATTGTTGAAGAAGTATGGGAGGGGCCTTTGTCCTGCAGTGGGCGTAACCAGGCTGATGATGATGATAATGATGATGATGACGATGATGATGATGATGATGATTACAGCAGCAGACACTCTCCTGAGTTCAGCGTCTGTTCAACTGAGTTCCTGAATTCAGCGCTTGAGTTCAACTTCCTTAAATTTTGAAACTGTTCTTTTGTAGTTTCGCCTGAGTGCGCTGCAACGGAGGCGAGTACCGTGTCATACTGGGCCTACATGCGCTTCAATAAAGCCTCTATGTCAATAACAGTGTTCCTAGAGAAAGCAGCTGATTTAGTTTTCGGTTAATGTTGAGCGGAAACACCGTGCCAGTGCTATCATCGGATTCCCTAGAACTGCTCACAGTAGTGTTGGTTTTGCGGCACGCTGTACGTTTCCAAACTACTTATAGTGCTGCTTGTAAGATTTATATGTACATTCCGATACGCCAGTACAGGAACCTAGATGACGCTGCCCAAGACAGTCACTGCATGTTAACGATTGACGGTCAGCTTCTCTATCCTTTTCACAATTTGCACAATCGGTTCCACTGAAATCACTCACGATAGATTACGTCCGCCAGCACTTCAACGCAAACAAAAAGTAATATAGTGGTCATTTTACAGAAAAAAGAGAAAAAAATAGGAACCTAAAAGGCATAGAAAAAGTATCAAGAATTACAACAAAGCATTAGTGAATGAACAGCAAGAGTGGCAGCAGCTGCAGTGAAAGTCGTCTACCAATACGTAGAGGACAGAAAGGTGGCTGGCGTTAACCAACCTGCAAAATACCAGAAAGAAGCGTTGGAAGGCGCCTGCGTTCCACACCGCGGCAGCCAATTGAAGAAGGGATCCGCAGTGCTTTCTTCTTCTATAGCTGTCGGTGGCGCCCCGGTATTTGAACGATGTCGCAACCAAGGTAGCCGTTACGATCGCATGCAGCAGCGATTAGAGAGTCAGCACGTGCAGCGACGAAGTCCGATGTTTCCTTGCGCAGCAGGATGCCGCCGTTCCAAGTTCATCATCATCGTCATCATTTATTTACCCTTAAAGGCCCTTGGCTTAGGGCATTACACAAGGGGAGGGGGAGGGAGCAGCTAGTCGTTACATATACAATGGTCGGTAACAACAAAAAAGCAATACAAAGTACAGGGTTCAAGTTCGCCGAAATGCAAAATTCCAGAAAGAAGTGTTGGAAGGCGTCTGCCTTCCACGGGCCGGTGCTGACAATTGTCTGAAGAGGGACCATTGAAGAACAAGAATTGTGCGATTTATTATAATAAGGCAGTACTGTTTTATTAAGAAGGTACGCACCAAAGTTCACGGAAGTTTTCTATGAACCGACCTGTCATTTCGCGTCCTGAATCGCCCCACATCGTGTTCTGAGCGTTAAAATCTATCTTTAGATTATCTTTATTTCTGGAAGCGAATCATTGACGTTATAAAAGTTTGCTTTGCCGGTGTGAGTAGGGGCAAATACGTGATACATACGGCTACCAACTTGTGAAAGAACTGCATAAACTGACACTGCATCAACGGACGTCTGAACGGCGGCATGTTGACACGTAACACAATTAACTACCACTATTTTCGCACTTCTAGACAAATAAACAGGATGGTCACGGTCTTTCCGGAAGATAGCATGTTGTCTGAAGACGCTTGTTTGTGATAGCTTTACATGGGTTTCTTGGATGGGCTCCCTTTGTCCACTGTGTTACGGGGTTTCTCTTTCTTGGAGCGATCGCGAGAATCTCACCGCTCTTTAGCCGCTGACGGCGCCATTTGGCTGATTGTTACGTCCGTCTCCTCTTGCGAGGCGTTGGACACTCTTATGCGAGCTGTTAGTTTGATGCGCCACTTCAGCAAAGCTGTTCTTTAGCAGGTAGGATACCCGACTGCATGCATCTGTGAATTAAACGTTTTCTTTGAATTTAACTGTAACTATTTCCTTCACTTTCTTTCACGACAGTCAGTACCACGAATGGATAGCATGCTCCCCGTTGCAGTTTGCACAATGTGGTCTGTTTTCACAACATTCAGATGAATACTCGTGGGCACTACGTCCAATCGAACACTTCCCCACATTTACACATTTCCCACCAGGCTATACAAAATTTGTCCTTGCAAATACAGCAACAAATGCCCGTGATGCGAAGGAACACCGATAGTGGAACAGATAACGTTCCTGTGCACGTTACGCCCGACGGCTGCCGTCTCGCCGCTCCTAGACAACACTCACCATAACTGGTCGTGCGATGCACCGTTCTCGGAAGTGGAATTGGGAAGCCAACTGGCGACACTTGACCAGGCCCGGCGAGCCACTGTAACCATTGGGGCTCTGGAAGAGGAGCTCCACCCACCATAACCTACCAGCCTACAGTAAACGCTTTTCTCTCTCTCCAGCAGGCATGAGCACTTGGCCAGCAGCAGTCCTTATATGGGGTGCCGTGCTGAACGTTTTTACTTTCTTGAAGGGACCGGTTAGTCCTTCACTCGTTATGCAATAATTGGCACCAGTGTCGACTAGTACTGTCACTTGCTGTCCGTCAACTGAAACAAGGTTTGCGCTGACAATTTCGTTGGTATCAGAGCTTGTCGGTTTCACGGCATGCTGTAGCGGGGTTATTGGGGTTTTTCATCGTCTTGTTGTCGGCCCGTTACCTTACGCCCAGTGGTCATCGCTGTTAGTTTCCCCAGCGTCGGCTGAGCGACGCTCTTCCCCGGAGGCCAGCAAAAGGACGTCCATTCGCTGAAGATGAATGAGCAGGGGACGGAGAACGGGACTGTCTGCCAAAATCGGCCTGGTGATCAGGTAGAGAGTCTTCGCTCAAAGCGCATGTTACAGCAGGACCTTGAAAAGCAGCATAGTCGCGTCGTAGCATGTAGTCATCGCTGACATCGTCAATTCTGGTCTGACATTCGAAACTGAGAGAAGCGTCGCGGTACCAGTGAAGGCGGCAAATATGGCCAATGCCTCCGCAGTTATAGCAGAGGGAGAGCCTAACGACAGTGCACCATTGGTCCGTTTTTCGAACTTGTGGGAGGCCTCGAAGTCTCGTCTTGGGGCGGTGACCAGAATGCAGCTGACGGCGGCTGGCCGTAGGACGGGATCGGCGCAACAGGCGGATGTCTCAGTCTTTTCTCTGGTGATGAAGACCAAGGTGAGGCCCTTGCCGGCTCATGGTGCGACCGTATGGGCCTAAGAGCGAGTTGGTGTCGGACAGCGTCGGCGTAGCTTATGGGGCGCTGCTTCTCACAAGAAGCGCCTGCAGAGAACGCTTGCCTAATTTCATCACGGATGACTTCAGCGACTGGTGCCACTGGCGGTGTCCAGAGCTTCTGAAGTTCTGCGCGATGAAGTTCTCCAGTTAAGTCATGGAGGGAGTTTTGATTCTTAGTAGTCGTTGCGGCGGCGTTGACAGGAGTGCTGGTGGGCAAGCGATCGCGCTGCCTGCACCTTAGAGGGAGTACTCGTTCAATACCAGTGGCTCCTTTATTAGATCAACCAGGGTACTCGTGGATTGCGCACAAGTCCGGCGGACTGTTCGTTTTTACCACTACGCATAAGGTATCGCAACTTCTTTTCCCCAGGCATGTTCGGGTTGGCTCTACCACGCAGGCGGCTTACGTCTTCGGCAAACATAGCTACGATCTCGTTCGGTGTCTGAATGCGCAAATCCATTAGCTGTTGGCCACAGTCCCGTCGATTAACACTCGCAAAGTTTCACTGAGCTGGCGCTGGGCGTAATTCCATGTAGCGATGCTGGCCTCACGGTTTTAAAGCCACGTGCCAGCACTACCGTCAAGGGCGAAATGCACGTGGAAGAGATTCTGTTGAGCAGTTCACGCATTGACATTGGCAGCACGTTAATACTGGTCAAGTCGGTCTATAAAGTAGTCATGTGCAACACCATGAAAGCGATGGGGAGCCAGTGGTTACAGGAGAATTACCTGGGACGAACTGTTAGTAGAATTGTCTTGTGGAGTCGTAGAACCTATGGCGGGCTGACCGTCCTCGTTGGCAGAGGTACACAGTGCCCGGACGAACGTTCCTGTAGGGGGTGGAACGCGGGAGCAAGGCCTAGCAACAGCCGACTTAATCGATGTACGCGAGTTGTTTTAGAGACGGCCAGAATCAACGGCTCCCAGGAGTAGTCCTGAGCACCAGGCAGGGTGGTGTACCCAGCACCTTCACCAGTGTTGTGGTTCAACGTGAAGAAGGCGGAACCGTCTGTTGAAATCCCACCAGAACAAAACCCCTTTTTCGTCTCTGATTTCCCCCTGCCCCACTACACGGAGTTCCATTTCACAGTCTGTGTCATCACGCACCATTAGGAATGTGGTGTCTCTAGGTGGTGTAATCTTCCTTCGTTTAATTGTCGTATACTTCGCTATCACTAATACTGCTTCGCCTTTCCGGAGGAACTGCAGCATCTCTCTTTTTCCTTTTGTGAGTCCGATGAGAAGCGCTGCAGCGCATGACTGCTGTTGATTCTGATTTCGAGTGAATCCGGTTTCGACTCATTTCGGTTACTGAGTGAATTATACATGGTGTCCCGACTATCATGCAACAAGACCTAACAAAAAAGCAATTGCGTTTATCGAAGAAAACCCAGTTTATGTTGTTTACCGTACAGTGAGTTGGCGTAAGTAATTTTTCGTTACTGAGATTTAATTCAGCGATGGCGAATAATTATTTCGTGAAGTATTGTGCTAATTATCAAAGTGTCAATGACGTATCTGTAGGTACTCCCAAATAACGTATAAATGAGGGGTTTTCAGCGACGTAGTAATTGCGGTTTCATTATGGAAGTAGGAGCGCACTCAAGTAGTATTCTCCATACTTCGCGGTGTTTCTTTATAAGTCAGTAAAAATTCGTACGCAATTAGTACGCCGCTCAAAATACTGCAATGTGATGTCTCTTGGCTGTGTCCATAAATGCCTTATTGACAATTTCCTAATTAGGATGGTATGTCTCTATTTAGGTAATTTGTTACAACTACTTAGTTAAATCGCAGTAGCTAAAAAATTACTGTCGACTGCTCCACTGCACTGCAAATATTATGCAGTATAAGTTTTCTTCGAGTAACGCATTTTGTTTTTTGCAAATTCTTCCTGCATGAAAGCTAATTGGGACACTCTGCACATGTTCTTGACTTGAATGATGCCTGTTTCCAGCGTAATAAATGTAAGTTGTTATATTTATTTTTTCATGAGTCGTTAGAACCAATACTCAGACCCATATCATTCACGTGCATTTCACAGACCATTGAGAAAAGACTTTGCCAACGGGGTCACTGAAGTCTACAGGTTTGTTTCAATGTCAAGAAAGCACGCAAACCAATTTGAGGCGAGGTTAACGTAGAGCAACACATTCATTCTCTAGGTATCATCATCATCATCATCATCAGCCTGGTTACGCCCACTGCAGGGCAAAGGCATCTCCCATATTTCTCCAACAACCCCGGTCAAATAACCCCGGTCCTCTAGGTATAACCCCCGGTCGTCCTCTAGGTATAAACTATCCTTACTTTTAGGCGGAATCGTTAACTCCTTTTCTTGAAAGATATAATAAACTTGCTCCTGCGTGTATTTCTATGCTTTCTATGCTAACCGGACCAGTGGTCGCGGTGGTGGTGTATGCATCTTGGTAAAAAATACTTTCTCGTATGAGTTACTTCAGGCGTTCTGCGTAAGCACAAGCGACTATGAGTTTATTTCGCTGAAATTGCAAAGGATTGTAATCGCTGTTGTCTATCGACCTCCGTTCGGAATGATGACACCATTTTTAGAATACCTAGAAGGTTTTTTTTGCGTTTGTAAATGATTACCATTTCGATCTCATTTTTGGTGGTGATGTGAATATTAACATGTTGAGCAGTGTTCCGTCATAGGTTAAGCTGGATGTCCTATTAAAATCCAATGGCCTTACAAATGTTATTAATCTTCCAGCAAGAGTGACACTGAATACGTCGACATTGATTGATATTTGTGTTACAAATGTAATGCCGGAGAGAATAAGAGCTAGAGTTATCGCGGCTGAGTTGAGTGATCATTTGCCTATTTTTTATGCTTTACTAAAAAGGTGAACATGAAACAAAATTCGCCTGCAAATTTAATACGGCGTATTACGCCGCAAAATCTTTCCTCATTTGTAGACAAACTTTCGTTGGTACCGTGGGACACTGTGTATAATATTACAGATGCTTGCGCAGCTTACGAAGAATTCCTTAAAATCCTTAAACCTATATATACAGAGAACTTTCCTTTTGTACGCTTAAAACAAAAGAGAAAAATTCGTAAGCCCTGGATAACCTCTTACCTGGCAGCGAAAATTCGGGAGAAAAATACAATGTTTAGCAAATTTATTAAGAACAGAGATCCAGACGCACTGAAGAAGTTTAAAACTATCCGTAACTGTTTAAACAAAGAGTTAAAAAGAGCAAGAAAACATCATTTTAATAATTTATTTATTTTCCTTTCTGGCTGCTCAAATGCTCTCTGGAAGAAGTTGAACTCAGTGTTGCAATATAATTTCAAAAACCAATCAGTTCATGAAATAAAACACAATGGCAACGAGTTGTCAGAGAAGGCGTTAGCCAATGCTTTCAATGAGCATATTGTGAAATCCGCGGGTCAAATGGCAGCAACGAGTGATTTAAAAAATGTTTACTACAATAACAGTTCAGTGTTCCTTGACCCTGTCACTGAAGCTGAAGTGACAGAGGTAATAATAAGCCTAAATAACAGCAGTGCGTTGGATGTTGACGGGATGCAAGCGAAGCCTTTGAAACATGCTGCCTGCATACGGTACATATTTAACTTATGCCTCGAGCAAGCGATATTTCCACCCCTAATGCAAGTTGCTCGTGTTAAGGTACTCTATAAGAAGGGTGACAAGAACGATATGGGCAATCACCTGCCTGTTTCTATATTGCCCGGGTTTTCAAAGGCCTTTGAAAAGGCAATCCTCAAGAGACTGAAAAAATTCGAACTGAAACACAACATCTTGATTGACTGCCGGTATGGTTTCCGTGAAGGTTTGAGCAGTGAATCGGCACTTCTTGCACAAAAAGAGTATATACTAGATCAAATATAAAAATAAAATGTAATACTGGGCGTTTTTATCGATTTTTCAAGGGCATTTGACCTTATTAATCATGAACTGCTCATTAGGAAGCTAGAACGATACGGTATGCGAGGTGTTGCTGCCTCTCTAATCTATTCATATTTAAGAAATAGGCAACAAATTGTAGACATAGAAGGCTTTCACTCGGATCCATTAGCAGTTTCTTGTGGTGTGCCTCAAGGCAGCATCTTGGGACCATTTCTTTTCAATCTCTATCTAAATGATATTGTAAGTATATGTCCAGAAGTAAAATTCGTCATTTATGCAGACGATACTAGTATATTTTTGTCAGCAAAAGAAACCAACCAAATAGTTCGCAACGCCAACGAAATCCTGGGCAAGCTTGAAAAGTGGACAGAAGAAA
Source organism: Dermacentor albipictus (assembly GCF_038994185.2). Lineage (NCBI taxonomy): Eukaryota > Metazoa > Arthropoda > Arachnida > Ixodida > Ixodidae > Dermacentor > Dermacentor albipictus. The sequence goes on along the minus strand of NC_091828.1, from coordinate 8,142,378 downwards.
ATGCCTTAAAAATAAATGTAGAGAAAACAAAGGCAGTTTTGTTTCACGCTAGAAACAAGAAGATAACATTAAATCAAAAGTTTCTGCTTAACTCAACTCCAATTGATATAGTGCCTTCTATTAAAACACTGGGTGTTGTCTTCCACAATACCTTGTCTTGGGACGAGCACATAGATCAGTTAACAACAAAACTCTCCCAAGTAATCGGCCTCATATATCGGAACGCAGGCATACTACCACGCAGTGTAATGATGCTAATCTACAATACTTTATTTTGTTGCAGACTTAATTATTGTCACCTAGTTTGGGCCTCTACGACGCAAACCAATCTGCAAAAAAATCCATGTTTTGCAAAAAAAGTTTCTGCGAGTTATTGCGGATGTACCCAGGTACTATCCATCTGAGCCCTTATTTCGCAGCTACAACATAATGCCAGTAACAAATATTTATGATTATTGCCTGTACAAGCGATATAAACAACAGATAAAAATAATACTTGTTGCTTGCGTCAGTTAGCGAAGTTGAAATATCACTCTACTACATATAATACGCGAAATTTTGAAACATGGGCAATAGGTACTTGTAGGACAACATATGGCTTACAAATGTTAAGAAACCGGCTGCCAAGGTTATTGAACACCCTACAGACACAAAATATAGAGCCTGACAAAATTACTTTTGCGGACCTTCAAAAATACTTTAGTGCGTAGAAGAAGAAAACAAAAAAAGGAAAAAAAAGAATGGTATAGTTAGTGTATAATTTTGTTGCACTTTTACCGCGGAGTTATCTGCGCTTTCTGCGGTTCATTTTGTGCCTTGAAAGCTGAATGTTTGCACTTCATAATTGTATAACTTCAAATTGTATTGTATTACTTGTATTATATGTATCGCAATTGTAATTGTAATAATTGTATAACTTCAAATTGTATAACATAATTTGTATAACGATGTCTGACTATGGAATGAGTTTTATCTTTTTGTATGTATGGATTTCAGTGAGTGCTGATTGTAACTCACATATATTTTTTTTATAATTTGCTGACTGCTACGTGAAGTTGCCAGTGCGGGGGCCTGCGGCCTTGTCAAGCTGCAATGCGACAGCTTTTTCTGCAGGCCTCCGGCATCGTGTATTTCGGATGCAAATAAAGTTATTATTATATTTGAATATATTGTTTATTGTGGGATGCGGGATAATATATTGCGGGATGTTTAAAGTGCCAATTCAAAGAATTTTCATGGGAGAAAATACGCCTGAGGCAGCCACCGCTGGTACTTCTAATGCGCTTGTTTTCCTATTGTCAGGATTTGCAAAAATAGAGCAACGCATGTATTAAAATCCGCACACGTCCGTGCCGACAGTGATGTAGTAAGCTAGTAGCCACAATAAAATTTTAAGTGAAAGGACGAGGCAAGTCAAAAGAAAGCTCAAATGCTGTGGGTGACAAAACCCGTGTGATGACACTATAGGTTTGGAGGATATGATTTGGCATCGCAAGAGGGGGGCTCTGCCGCACCCCCCCCCCCCGCCGAAATACAGCGGAGGGGGCTCGCGACCCAGAGCTCCAGCTTTGTCGGCCCCTAAATTGGTATGCGAACTACTTGGTATGCGTGAACTTCGGATAACACCCGCATTCCTTGCGATGTGTGACTATCATGCTGCCCAAAGGCATTCTTGGCATTATGTCTGGGCTGCTGCGCCCGCCCGTAAAAAGCATTGACCAGTCGGCATTTCCTACGTTCGCCAACAGCTAAGTGGGCTGAGACACACTCGATAAAAGTAGCATGTGTCGTATCGCATGGCTTCTTTTTACTGTGGCTTATCATGGTAATTTACTGAAGAAAATTTCAATGTTAAAGATGGGTTGGAGCGCGTATCAGGCATTATCAGGCATTATCAAATTCTGACTAGGAGCTTACCATTGTCGTTGATGAGCCAATATATAGCAGAATTTTGGAGGTTAACAAAGAACACAAGAACGCACAATGGGTGATGGAACGTGGAATGAATGCATGACGTCAAGAAACATCAAGCGGGAGGAGTGGAGCAGAGTGTAAGCGGGGATAGCCCATGTCAAGGTGGACATTAAGCGGAATAATGTAGCTGGGCCGGCCATGGAAAGCGGAGGCTAGATGACCAGTGGACCAATAGAGTTACAAAACTGGTGCCAAGGGAAGGGAAGAGCAGCCGCGGACGGTAGAAAATTAGGTGGGGCGATGAAATAAGGAAATTTGCGGCCGAAGTTAAATTTGATAGCGCAAGCCAGCGGTACTTCGAAAACGCAGGGAAAGGCCTTCGTGCTGCAGTGGACATAAATGTAGGCTGATGATCGTGATGACAGTAGGAATGTTTACAATTTAGAAGGCGCTTGTTTGACAATGCTAAAATTATGATGAGAGGCTGTTTCTTTAATGTTGCTAGACAACGCGTAAATTCATCGTGTATGAGGCATTGGTCCTATCTTGAGTGAATGATGAGACGTCGTTACAAAATAAGAAATGAAAAATAAAATAAAATAAAATGGCTTCAGGACGTAGGTTGTGGGCATGGCGGACCGAGCATAGGCATGTGGCATAACACGCGTTTCTTCTGCTTTACGCAGGTTTTTTTTTGGTAGTCTTTCCAGAATGCCATCTCAGCAACATGACTCCACGAACGACGCAAGCCTGGTGGCCTCATCTGTATCAGTGACGCCCTGTTGCTGCTCTCCTGTGATTCGCGTCATTAATAGCCTAGAACCATCTACCGGAGGCGTTACGTCATCAAACACTCCAATAAAAGGCTGTCCACAAGCCTTCGAGTTCAGTGGGCATGGTGGACCGAGCATAGGCATGTGGCCTAACACGCGTTTCCTCTGCTTCACGCAGGTCAGTGATTATTACTCCGCAATTGTGAGCGATTGCCGCTGTCTCTTGATTCTGCCGTGCCCACGTCAGTGCATTTCTATTGTTCGTGAAGTGTTTAGTGCGTACAAGCTCATGCTCTCCGGGGACGTTCAGTTAAATCCCGGTCCGAATATGGGAGACCCCAGTGCAAAAGATCTACTAAGGAAGTTAGTTGCCGGCTGCCAGAATAAACTTACAGATGACGTTGCAGCTTTTCGGGTACAACAGGCAAACTTGGAAAAACTGATGTCTGATTTCAACTACAAGTTTGCCGCCTTGAAAAGCCAAGTAGCAAGAATAGAGGGCATTGCAGTAACATTAAATAAACTTCTGGCGAAAGTCGTCAGTTTAGAGGACAGAAGCAGGTGCTCGAACTTGATGGTTTAGGTTTGTTCGAAGACGCGGGTGAAACTGTGTTGGAACTAAAGCAAAAAGTTGCCGATACATTTGCTGAAAAGCTTAGCATCGCCTGCGAATCAATTGCAAGAATTGAACGGGTTGGAAAACCTGAAAAGCAAAGACCAGTTATAATTTTCTTCCAAAACTGCAATAAAAAAAGGAAATTATGAAAAACGCTTACAAGCCTAAAGGAACGACTTATTGGTTCAGCGCAATTACTCAGGCGAGATGCTCCACAAGAGAAAGCTTCTTTGGGCTAGTGTCAAACGGGAGAAAAAAGACGGAAGGAAAATAATGTTGATAAACGATAAGCCGAAAGTGGACAGTGAAATTTACGCTTTGGACGACGCCCCATGTGCGAGGGTCAAACTGCCCCGACGTCAGTCCAGTTCAGGAAGTGAGTAACGTCCGGATTCCAGTGATAAGGAGCTAGAACTACTGAACCTTAATGCCCGTAGTATTGCTAATAAAAGCGACCAACCCTAAGCTCTAATCTTATATTATAATCTGCATATTGTGGTAATCACCGAAACTTGGCTCAAAGATGAAACAAGTGAAGAATACGTTTTTTTATCCAATCTATAACGCGTTTTGTTGAGACAGACAATCATGGGGTGGCGCTGTAGTTGTGTTGGCCAAGCAGGGTATCCAAGCTCTTCTTTTACTGCACCTTGTTCATCACGAGACCATCTCGTTAAATGCGGGCTCCTGGGGCCGGTCTTTGCTTTTATTTGCGGTTTACCTATCTCAGGATTCACCACAAGCGTTTTTTCCCGACTTGTATGATCACATGTCTAAGTACAATAACAATAAAATAATTCTTGCTTACGATTTCAACCTAGCTGGATTGGTTTGGAATTGTTTTGTTTCTGGTTCTGCCCCTGATACTCATTACATTTTCGATATTATGTTACAACATAACCTTCAACAGGAAGCTACAAAATCCAAGCGTGTCCACGGTACTTGTGCTTCCATACTTGACCTGGTGTTTATCAGCTGATTGATAGAAAATTTTCGTGTCTCGGTGGAAAACGGCCTCTGCGATCACAATATCATGTATTTTTCATGCAGCATCAAAATCCCAACAACTCTCCACCTACAAATCCTGTCTATGTAAGAGACTTTTCGCCTGCCAGGGACGAAAGCGTGTTTGATTACCTTGATCTATGCCTGAACGATTTTAAAGGAAATTATGTGCATATACTATGGGATAAGCTTAGAGAAATGTGCACGTACTGCGCAAAACATTTTATTCCCGATAGAATAAAGAAAACGCACAAAATAAGGCCTTGGATCCTGCCTAGGGTCTTGCATTTAAACCGAAAGCTAAAGCGATTAAAACGCACACGTGTCTGCCAAAACGCTATAGAAGCTGCATGACTTGCAGTGCGTCAAGCTCCGCAGAAATTTCAAAGCATTCCGCAGAAGGTTTGGAGACACTTGTCTGGAAAAAACAAGCCTATCGCCCAAATTATGGACAATGACGTTCTGGTCACCGATAAGGCATGCATTGCGCAACATTTTAATACATAATTTTTCAGTGTTTGTTTTTTTTAAATCCAACTCCCAAATACGACAAACAACTCCATCATGTTCTCCCAAACCAAGCATTGTATCGTCTGCAGCCGTGTTATCGATGTCGTTAAATTTGAAAACAAAAGTGCTCCTGGTTTTGGCAGGATTCCAAATATGTTCTAGCAGCATTATAGTGAAACAATATCCAAATTTCTTGTCATAAATTTGCGTGCAAGCCTATCAACTAGCAGTGTTCCTTCGGATTGAAGAGTTGCTCGGATTTTGCCAATACTTAAGAAAGGTACCGCATCATCCGTTACAAATTTTCGTCCAATATCGCTTACATCTCCTTCTTATAAACTTCTCGAGCACATTGTTGCCCCTTATACAAGTACCTTTCTAAATGACAGAGACATTCTATCTCCATTTCAACACGGATTTAGAAACGGACTTTCAACAGTCACCTAACTAACATCTGTAGTTCATAGCTTTGCTGATAAACTAAATGGGTCCGGGCAGATGGACGTTATTTTTCTAGATTTTAAGAAAGCGTTTGACCTTGTTCCACATGAAAAACTAATATGTAAGCTTGACTCTACTGGGCTTCCTTCTCTCAAAATTAACTGGGTGTCTGCTTACCTTTCAAACCGCCCACAGTTCGTCAGCATTGATTCGGATTGTTCCAGCCACCTCCCAGTCACTTCTGGCATACCGCAGGGAAGTGTGCTGGGACAATTGTTCTTCTTAATATACATAAATGACATTGCTTATATGATTAGTGAACCAGTGCAGATTAGGCTTTTTGCCGATGACTATGTATTGTTTAATGACATTAGGTCTTTTGAAGATCAAGTTATTGTTAATTCTAACCTTCGGAACATTCACTCTTGGTGCAATCAATGGGACATGAAGCTTAACAATTACAAAACAGCCTTCATGAAAGTTACCAATAAGAAGTGTCGCCTATCATTTTAATATAACCTTCCATCTCACCCGCTCTAGCAAGTTAATGACTACACTTACCTAGGTGTTACTATAAGCATTTTTCTTAGTTGCAATAAACATACCTCAAACATATGCACGTCAGTTTTCAAGGAACCTAGCCTCCTCAGGCACAACTGAAAAGCTGCCCCTACTAAGCGCAAAGCTCTTAGCCTACACCTCAATTAACACACCTAAACTCGAATAAGCATGCACCGTCTGGGACCCTTACACAAAACATGACATTGAGGTGTTGGAAATGATCAAACGAAAATCTGTTTAATTTACCTTTAACAAATACTGCTCTACTGACTGCCCCACCACTCTCATGGCACAACATAACATACAGACACTCGAAATACGAGGGAAAGTTCAAAGCTTGAAGTTACTTTTCTTAATAAAAAAGAAACTCTCCATGAGTCCTGGCTCCATTTATTAAGTCCACCACAACATGCCTAACAAGAAATCATCATGCGGAATTCCTAACACCGTACAACGGTAGAGTCAATGTTCTTATTTGCTCTTTCTTTCCGTGCACAATCACTAAATGGAATTTACTCCCGACTGATCTACTAACCAGTAACCAGCGTTTGACGAAATTACGTATTGTCAGTGGCAGAGTTATCGCTTTCTGTTCCTGCTATGTGTCATTGTTTATATATTCTCTTTACTGCAATGTAATTTGCTGTGCCTTTTGCACTTGTTACTGTCCTTTTCTTTCTATTTTCCCCTCCTGCTAGGATCCATTAAGGGAGGTCCTTTAGCGCGCGAAAAGGGACGAGAGACAATGGCAAGACGCCTCTTGCCACTGTCTCTTTCCCTTTTCGTGCGCTAAAAAACTTCAGACATGGAATACCAACACGCCTTAACCTACGCTCTTTCAAGATCCATTTAGGGTCAGCAGTATGTTGTACAAAAATAAAAAATTTAATGGATTTAGAGAGGTACTTTTCACGAAACTGTATACGTTCTACGTTCGTGCCTGTCTTGCCCCGTCTATGTTAAGTATAACACACCAACTAGCTGAAAGCGAGATTCTGCTTTATATTATGCCACGCTTTTTTAGGACTTTATTCTCCATGGCCGTAAACACTCCTTCGTCAAAAAAAGTGATAAAAAACTTTCATTTTGGTTCCATGTGGATTCCTGTTTGCACGTTTTCTTAGGATCTGCCTACTGGTCTATTTACTCACTCTTCTCACGTAATTTAACAACTACCACTTTGATGAGCCTCATATTCTTGGCCCTAAATCTGCGTCGAGCGTTATTCGGGTAATATCCGCACGCAGGAGTACAACTTCTGAAAATGTGACTCACGCGCACGTATGATTTTGACGTACACTCGAAACTATCGGAAATGTGTAGTGGTACCATGCACATTACCATTGTAAGAACCTACCACAGAAACTTATTGGGCATTTGAAATAAAAGAAAATAATGTACAGTAAGGTAACAGAAAACATGTGGATGCAGTCGCAGCTCTCCCTAGTTTTTGTCGAATTTTCGTTTAAACTAAAAAAACACATATCAAATGGATTTCGAAAAGTTTGATTAAGGGGTAGTGGATACGCACCCGGACTCCGTAGCTATATATATTGCGACCAGTGCAACCTCCAATTTTAAAATGAAGTCTGACGGGGCGAGCGTGTGCGGGCTTGGTCTAATTGGAGTTCCGCCACAAAGTCAAACACAGGCATGTTTGAACACGGCGTAATACAGCTCCGCGCGGGGATCGTTCGCGGCGTATCGACCGACGTGCGCCTTTTGTTCGCGGCCGTGCGCCAGTCAATATAGTCCCCGCTTGTCAGGGACAACGATGTTGCTTCTTGCTGCATGGGTGCAGCTGTACACCAAGAGTTGCATTACTTTGCATGGTGGTCCGAATTCCTGCTGCTGACTACAGTCTAGCTATGCAGCGTGCCTTGTTTGCGGGTCCTTTGCCGATCTTTAATTTTTTTTTTATATTGGCACACTGAAATTGAAGAGACCCCACTTGGGATCTCGGTAAGCCGTGTGGTGTACACGTTGGTTCATAGCTGGCCGAGCTGAAGCCAAGCCTTGGAATAGGAACTTCAAGATGACCAACAATATATGCCTTCCAAAGAGGGGCCGAGTTCATAAAGTTTTTTGTTCTCTGGTACTGGGTCTCTATTGGCCGTCTCCTCCGCCTATTAATATGTTAAAATTGCCGTCATGGAATGCTTGCCCTGATAAGTGTTCAGATGCTTGGGCAAAACTCACCAAACGTCTCGTTCGTGAGTGTCGTCTGCAAGTGGTCTGTCGCCATTGCTAATATGTACAGCTTCGGTACAGGCTTGAATTTTCTCTTAGGAACAATATTATTGTAATAGCGTTTTGTGAATGCAGCTCTATATGTTTTAAAGCAGGCCTCCGTTCAAACGTGTCTGAGTACGCTCACTCGATGAATACTTTTGTTGTTGGCTGCTATATTGTTCAATACAGGGTTAACATGATATCCATTGATAAAAAACTAATGAGATAATTATTGATTCCCAGGTATATCTTTCAAATTTGTTCAGACACATTTCGGAGAGTCTCCCTTTAGTTGAGCCGTATGGTATTCTAAATTGTTCACGAGACGTTCATAGTGGTGGGCCCATTCCTGAGAGATCATGGTAGTGGAAAATCGCACGAAGAAGTAATTATCATAGTGACTCAATTGGTTTAGCAGTTATCCGAAAGACAAGCGGCCCTACATCCCGCTCGACAAACGGTTACATCTCTTCAAGACATGTCTGCTCGTTGCACTGGTTTCCTGCAGCCTAGTGCACGCAAGATAAACTCGTGTCAGTATAATATAAAGGTTAATCTCACTCAGTTTCAATGCGAAAGATTATATGCTCCATTGCGGAAAAATCCCTCGTCGTCGGTGGCTTTCAGAATGATGGTACCGAAAATGCCGGCTGGTGCGAAGAGTAAAGACGCGTTCAAGAATGCTCGGATTGATGCAAGATTTCTGAGGAAAATTTATCAACATTTGATAAATGTTGGTCCACGTGGGAATCGTACCGAGGTCTCCTGGCTGCGAGACGGATGTGCTTTCGCGGTGCCGCGGCGGCTCCGCTGTTCTGGTAGGACAGAGGTGTGCGCAGCGCCTGCGTCATTGCACATCAAGTAACGTCGCAGCCATGTCGCTGACTAAACGTGTGGCCTGGTGCTTGCGTCGTTCGGCACGTGACGACGAAACAAATTTGGAAGAGGTGGCACACGTCATCAGTCTAAAAATAAATAGCATTATTGTTCAATTCAACACCCCTCAGCGGTCCTTCCAGTTAGGAAACCGTCGCGAGCTAGCCAGCGCGTTGATGTACTTGGCGCGTTTTGGGTTGGCCATACCGAGGCGCAGTTAGAATGCAGGGGAGAGCTTGCGCGGACAAGGAATGCGTCGAAAAAAACATTCCGCTAAAGGGACCATAATGCTATCGCATTCATACACGTAAGCAGCCCTAAGTATATATGACGAATTTGTTTTATTATCTTTTTGTATGCAACGCACACTCACTGTGGTGATAACTAGGAAGGATCGCGGCTTGAAGCAGTGATGATGCGTGGGAAGGAATAGTATTAGAACAAAACCACTGCATTACAATATACGCGCACTAGTGTGTGCACACGACCTGTTACTTGTAATGTGTTCGCCAAGCCTGAAATTTCACTTCATTAAAATGAGCCAAGAAATGCTCGAAGTACCTTGCAATTAATGAGCTGCCAAACGCTATTGTATCTGAAAAATACATTGGTGTTTATGACTTGCTGCCTGTGAAATTATTACAGCACGGGGCGGGGCGCAGCGACCTAAAGCGACACTATTAGCGGACATACCGGGACGACCATTTGTAAGGTCCTTGAGTCCTTGGCGTGCGAGGGAAGCAATACCTGCGGTTCTAATGAGTGCTGGGGGGATATTCTGCAAGAGTCCACCTAGTGGACTGTCCACTTCGGCCTGACGTCATCAGATGCGCGTTCTGTTGTTCTGAACTTCAGCGAGTGCTGACGTCATCAAAAGGGAATCCGAACTTGCACTAAAATGCAGTGGAAGACCGCGTACCCGAAGAGCGTAGTGCCCGGGGCGCCCTAGAACTCACCTGTGACAACGTAAATCGAATGAAATGCCGTTTAGCCATTTGCTATTAGTTTCGGTTGTGATTTGCCGAGTGAAGATATGAGACGAGCTTGGCCGCGTGACTGGTAACAACATAATGTGTCTCAAAATTTTATTTTCATCATCTTTTTGTACGGTATAGCGGCGTTTCACTTTTTTCTGGCATTGTAAACTGCAATTGCTAGTTTGCCACCAGAGGGCCACGTATCAAACCGAAACTCAAGATGGCAGCTGTTTGAAATGAATGAAACAGCTGACCACAAACCGTCGCTTACCGAGCATCCCCGTAAACTGACGGCAGCACAGTATGCCTTGTTGGTAGTTGCTGTCTTGGTGCTTTCGCTGACACTAGTGTTGGAACTGAAGCGCAAATATGACTGCGTCTACGCTTGCAGCGAATGGTGGACGCACGATCGTCGGCCACTGAGCGTGGGTAATCCCTGTAAAGTAGCGGTGGCAGTATGTCGTGTTGATGGTTGCTGTCTCGGAGAACTCTCCCATGGTACTGTTGAAATCGTTGTCAATGGGCGCGCACCAGACAGTGTATGCCTGGTCGTCACGACTGCAATGCTTCGAAAGAACTTGCAACTCGAATCGCCTCTAGTACCACACCGACAAATGTATCGTCTGCTGCGTCGACGAAATATGACGTTCAACGGTAAGTCGCGGCATTGAACAGACGGCAGTGATGTTGACTGCGCATAATAATCTTCATGCAGGCCCACAAGTTCAAGAAGAGTGTACTGCAAAGCGTTTATTCATGATGCTGAATAAAAGAGTCCAGTGGCGGTCTGTACGTTTTCCTGAATATTTTCTACCCCTCTGCAGTCAAGCTTCCAGACGACAGTGTTTGTCCATCACAGCGCCATGGCACCACGGGACATTGGCCCTCACATAAACCATCGGCAACAAGAAATTATAATTAACTTTATGGAGCGAAATCCCCGTTTAGTGAAATCAGGAGATCTGGACCCAAAATTCACAGCTCAGAGAAGAAAAGAAATGTGGGAGGAGCTCGCGAAATTGTTAAACGATGCCGGCCCTCCCACAAAGCCCGTGGTGCAGTGGCGTTGTTGGTGGAACCGATTTGTGAGTCGGGCCAGGGCGGACGCAGGAAACCTATCCGCCGAGATGAAGTAAGTAAACCAGGCGCGTATGCTTTAGGGTAACGTCTGTTTCGAGTGTTTACGCAAACCACATTGGAGGTCTACCGGCGGTGGACTCCTTGGGGGAGCGAAGGGCCGAGTGCTCGCCCTACTCGGGCCTGCGAGTACAGTACCGGTGCGGCCTGCGCCTTTCTTGAGCAGTCAATGCGAAGTGAGAATCTCCCTTTATATTTGTATTCCTTTAGAAAAGCCAGGATTGGCAGTTAGAAACCTTCACCTATCCTGTTGCCTTGTTTAACTAAGCAGTAAGGAAGGGCATAATGAGATTTTGTAAATAAAACTAGTAGGCAATAAACAATGCTGGAGCACAAGTTTCCATTACAAATGAAGGCCTTGGAGGCAAGCTGTACCTAAATAGAGCAAAGCCTACTGGATTGCACAATATGCTTCACCTTTTGTAACTATTGTGACCAGTGTCTGCATCTCTTAAGCTTAACAATTAGTTTTTCTTCAATGCAGAGCGACTCCCAGCAACAGCAGCCAAACACCTCAGCTGTGACTGAGGTGTCACAGCCAGGCGACACCTCAGCACCTCGGCAGCAACCACCATCGGCAAGCACCGGCGTCACGGGCGGAAGGTGTACTGCCAGCCGTAAGTGTGTGGTGTATGAACGTGTATGAAAGTGTGTGGTGTGTGAACGTAATTGCGACCTCGCGCCAAAAATGTGTGCATTGAATGTCACCATAGCTGTAATAGTGATATAGAAGTTCCTTGTACTGGTCACTGAAGATGAAAGGCACCTTGCAGTACTTTATGCATGTGAGACAAACATGTCCAGTGAAGACAGGAAACCACAAAGAGAAGGTATACTCACGAGAGGTACTACAACCAATTGATTTTATTGCTGCTTGGTCAGTACCAGTGTACACACAGAGGCACAGCAAGGCAAAAAAGAAAGTAAGCACAAAAACCCTGAGCATGTGTTGGTGGGCTAATTCGTTAAGCATGATTACAAAGACGGCGCCGAATAAAACAACACACGAAGAAGGGGGACGTGCTGTCTTACGTGTCCCCCCTCTTCGTGTGTTGTTTTATTCGGCGCCGTCTTTGTAATCGAAAACCCTGTAGATCACCAAATAAGTTAACGTGGCGTTTGCTTGTTGCGTGCACATGTTGACATTTATTTTTCTAGCGAGGAACCTATACCTCATGAGAAAATTAAATTACGCAAAGGTTCTATGTGTACTGTGTGTGCGCAGTATATGTGTACTGGTTAGTGGTATGTCGAAAAATTGCAGTAACCTTCATAGCGGTGTTGCGATGAAGAGACTACGCAAAACCTATTGTTTTTTTAAATTCGGGACACGATAGATTGAATGTAATGCCCTGAAATAAAAGATGCAATCGTTACAAACATGAGAAAGGAAGACGCACTTTTCACATGTGTATAATGTTGCTTGTCCCCGTCTGCCACGGTGTTGTCATACATTACTTACCGATATGGCCAGTTATACACGCTTCATAGCAAGTGTTTAAATGTGAAAGGCACGTAAAGCTTATTTGTCCACGTGGCGTATTGGTTAATAGGAAAACTGAAGGCATACAAGGAACACTTGTTCGGACAGCACTGTAACCTAGTGGAACTGCTCATGAACGCTATACACACAGACATCGAAACAGCACTGAGGAAAAGGTGTGTCAGCAAGGCATGCCATACATTTTTTGGACGTATATTTGCTATTGCTATCCTGAAGCAGTAAGATGTGCACCTACTTGTAACTATGCATATGTGGTACGTCGTTATGCTGCAATCTCAGAATCATACAGCATGGCAGTGATTTGATAACCTATCGTTTTTTGCGTTTTGGGGGATCAACTTTATGGAACAGGACATGTAGTAACGCACCACTGTAAACTCGTTGACCACTAGATGCTTGGTAAAGGACCAAGCATTCGCATTGACAAGGCAGTTATGTGTGGAAATGTCACCTCGAGCCACACATGCTTTTTTCATTTCATGTAATTTCCTTACAGACCGCAGAGTCGGAATATTACATAAAGGGCAATAACATTTGAACAAAACAAGCCTGCTCATATGTGAATATGCGATGCGAGGAGCCCAAGTGGATGTAAAATGCAAATAGGTGAAGCGTTTGAGTAATGCGTGTAAGAGTCTTGGTCATTAGTGGGTATGAAAGATGCTATGCGTGTGCTTGAGGCAACTTCATGTTTCAACCAACTCTCAGCTGTGCAGCAGATTGTTTAGCATTCAGCTTTAATTGGAGTGGTGAAGAGTCGAACGAACTGAACGCATACTTCATGGATACTCTGTTATTGAATGTTAACGCTACGTATGTTGTACATAATAAGTGCAAATGGATGCTGTATGGTTCAGGTTGTTTGGATATTTAGTAATGAGGCAATGCATGAATAAAGAATTTGTCCAGAAAGGTCTTTAAATGTGAGCAGAACAAGGGCAATGTGAAAAACCGCTTCGAATGTATGTAGTATTATTGGTGGGCAGACAAACCTAACACATGGGAGATGCCCACAAAAAGGTAAAAAAAATTGAATGAACGCAACAACTACAGCACTCTGTGAATGCACACCTGCATGCTATGTATTCGTTGTATGTTTGAGAAAATATTGCACACTTTCAGTCATGCATGTGCGATTACCTAGTGGCTTGCTAACAAAGCTCGCCTATGCATGAAGCTAGGAGTGTAATCTGGGGGGTCTATGTCACTTCTGTTAACTGGCAGAGCTTCATATGGAAAAGTAATTTTGCACAACTTGCACAAATCAGAAGTGAAATTGTCAAGACTGAAATGCAACAAATGTAATTATGCAAATGCCATGCCACACAACACATACATACAGTCCAGCCAAATGAACACTTGCATGACACCGTGTAATGTGGTTGCCGGCTGAGCACTCGCAAATGGCTGTTTCTCTCTATGAGGGGTACGGAAAAGAAAGATTAAGAAAGAACGAGAAACTTCCTAGGTACCTGAACTGCGCATACTATTATCGACTGCCGGGGAATAGGATTTTGTGGGAAGTCGATATATTACAAGAAAGGTTAAATGCACAATGCAAACACTGTACTACACATAAAAGAAACGATGAGCTGCATTAGTTGTGTGGCTGTAAAAGCAACTGTAATTTCCATTTTAACATGCTTCTATTACAATTGCAAGGTTTATGCTCCTCACGTGAGACAATGAAGTATTCGTGTTTCAGGTATGAAGTGTATGCACAGTCAAGTCAAGTACAACGTGAAACATGGTGCAGATGAATACTTGTTTTGCTAATGCTGCCATAATTGCACTGCTCTTCCTTAAACAGCGTAGTTACATTTTTTTTGTCGCGCAGCTTAAAAGCTAGTGTGCTTCCGAAATTATGCAGGGCCTCCAAGAGCTGCATCAAGAGGCCGCTTGCTGCAGCAGGCTGTGGGGGACACCTCAAGAAGGGTAGCCCTCGCAGCCGCAAGAAACGAGGTGGCTGAAAAATTATTGGAAGAGTCCCGCAAGGTGAGATGGCAGTGCTGATAGAGTGTGTACGTGTAATTCAACCCGAGCGAATGAATTTTCGCCGCAGCCAAGTGCAGATGTGTAGTTGGTGAATAGAAATGAAAACAGGGAAAAAGTTCCTACAATTCAGCACGTTAAGCAAACTAGTAACTCAAATGCAGAGACAAGGAATGTATGGTACGAATGTATGAATCTTCATTATGTATGTAACATTTGACATGAGAAGTATTGACTATTGTCTAGGGGATTCTGGAATGTGTTGCGCTTTTCTAGACGGTATGAACATAACTTAATGTGCAAAACAAAGTTGCGCATCACATGCAAGTTTATGCCCAGAAAAGTGAATTGAAGTCTTGTAACGAGCAGCTTGTAGTGCTTAGGCAGCCGCAATACCTTTTGTCACATGTAGTGCTGTTCAATACATTGTTATTCATGTGCGCATAGCTAGCATAAAATGCACTGATTTCTGCAATACAAAGTGATGAACCCTTTTATTGTTGTTTTCCTTTCGGGCATGAAACACCCCCAGCGGTTTTTATTTCTCAGATATTGCAAACGAAATGCCAGTTTCTTTTTGTTTGTACAGAAAGAAAAAAATATGATGCCACCTGCAATGGCAAATGCTACCTTTCTGTAGTCCTCAAATCACTGACACACAAAAGCAATGTCAAAGAAACGCAGAAACACATCAGTGTGTCGACGGCACTGAAAGGGTTCAGGTGATAGCTTATCAGGACCTCGCGGCCTCCAGTATGAGTTTTATACACACTTCTGTAATCAGTTGAAAAGCACTGTGATGCAGCTACATGACATTTGCCAGGCATATGGATAAGTGTAGCGAATCGAAACAGGGCGATGTTTATGTGAATTTGAGACACCTCATAATTTTCACCAATTCTTTCCCCCCCCCCCCTGACCCCCTTTGGCATACGTGAGAACCTTTCGTTATGAATAGCAATGTTGCACTTGCAATGGCCAAAATGCGAGATACTTTCTCCTGGTGTCAGGGGCCACATCATGCCTGCGACAACAGCAGTATTTCTAGTGGTTGTGCTTCCAAACATTGAAGCGTTATTACTGGCACATTCATTTAGAAAACATACATACATTTGACAGAAAATGCATGATGTGCAAGTGGAACAATACAAAACTGTTTTAACTAGCTGTTAGTTGCATACCAATGTGAGCATAAGCAACCCTACATATCACAATGTTGCTTTGAAATTGAGTGCAATTGTTGCTTACCTATCGCCACAAGATAGGCACACTCTTGAGTGTGGTAACATTGCATTGTTTTACACTGCACATTTGTCATTCTGTGGTGTTGACCTAACATGTTTTGTACATGTGACATTTCATTGATGTTTGCCTGCTTGCAGCATTTTCCTGGGTCTTGCACTGACCATGCAGTCCTGCTTGTATATGCACTCTGTGAACTTTTCCCGGGTCAAGCATTCTGTTGTCAGTCGCCCCTGAGATTGTGTCTCATTTCAAATGTTCTCAACAAATTTTGCTCTGCTCGCAAATGCATCAAGATGCCATGCATATCGCTGAACATCTGCACCCAAGCATGCTTTTCATTTATCTATAACGGCCGCTATAACTGTGCTGTAACCACACATCTGGCAATATCTGAATCTCGTGTGAGAGTCCATAAGGTCAAGCAGCCATTGTTGATTGCTTTGTAGCACTTAATGCTTTTATTATGTTATTTGTGACGTCACATGTGTCCGTAGCAGCACACAGCACATGTAAAAGATTTATGCCAATTATGATGACAGAAATCAGCATGGAGCGACATATGATTGCATCAGACAGTTTTACAAACATGGCGCTGACAAGAACTGAAAAAAAACCGGCAATGCTACATAACAACAGAGACGGACGACCAGCACAAGACAATGCGAGGTACAGCTGTAGTTTTTATGAAACGAGACACCCGAGCGCGTTGCTAGTAAGGCAAATGAATAGCACTAACAATATCAATACAAATAAACATGTCAGTTGCAAAGCAGTGACGGGACAATTAGTAACATATGTGAGTAAGTACAAAACGCGCACTGTTAATGAATAAGTCCATTACAACTCATCACTGTTACCTGTAGAAATGGGAGGAAATTACACGACATCTGACTATCAATGCAATACATGCTTGCAGGTTTCACACAGAACTTCGCTAGCACAGGAACATGCATTCCATTTTAATTGTGGATCGAGAGCTATAGTGCAGTAGCAGAAAGAGTTGCACCAAAACCTTTAGGTGAAAGGTGAATAGTACAGAGCAGCGAAACGAAGCTACGAAAGCTTTGTTTCGCAGAACAGGCTTGCATATGTCCTGGGTCGTGAGGTTGACATTACATAGAGTGCATTGTTCGCTTGTCTATGTATTTAACAATCAGACATGTTGCAGTGCCTACCCAACAGTACCCCCTCAGAAAACAATACGTTGGTTCGTCCTTGCAGTGATGCAAGCAGTATTGAGATTGAGAGTGCACACATGCAAGTAGAAGTCACAGTAGGCAAGCACTAGCAAGTTGACGTGATGTGCTGCCATTGCAACACTTCACCCAAATGCGGATGCAAACATCATTCGGCAACGTCACCATGACGAAACAGCACTGGATGAAATCTATACAAGAGCAAAGTTGCGCTCGACCTACCATTAGGCATGCAGGCCATTTCTGCAGTATGTGAAACTAGCTGTTGTTCTGCTGACCCAGAGGCACAGGCCAGACTTCCATGCCTGTCAAGTCACACCTGCACCACGCCAGATGATCAATCACCGAGACCATATGCAAACGCTGCATTAGCCTGTCCTGGCTGGGCCGCAATAGACAAATTAGTCACATGCGAATTGCCACCTGTGCAAAAAGCACAGTTTTGTGCCGGTGAAGGCTAGCCATGTTCACTTACAATACGTGGTTCAAGTGACAACCCTACTAATCGTTCATTAGATTGTCTACACGTTTCGCATGCCTGGCTTTGACCCAACCGTACTCTTGTGTTCCCAGTGCAATTGCATCCAGTGCTGCTGCATGCTGGTAGAGTGAAAGTAGTAGCCTCGTTCTGTCCGTTACATTTTCGCAAGATTTAATGACAGCAGGTCAGAACGTGGCAGCACATTTGTTAGGCGGATGTGTACGAAAGAGCCCAAGTTTGGATGAATGTGTCGGTGCTTGTGGCACTGCATGTGCATGTGTTTCCCCGTCGAAGACGACTGCATGTTCAGCAAAACTCTGCCTTTCACAGTAACATGTATAGAAGCATTGCTGATGAAAGATTTTTATTGCAGCAAACTGCTGAGCTGCGGGTGCTGAACAACCAAGTCGGCAGGCTGGCCGACGCCATGGAGCGGCAGGCCGACGCCCTGGAGCGGCAACTGAGGCCAATATCCGAGTTGGCCACAGTCCTGGCCTCATTTCTAACAAATTACACACCACAAGTTTAGTGGTTATATTTAACGAATGTGTACGTATTAAAAGTTCTTAAAAATACCAGCATATGTTTCAAGGTTTACTAGTAATGTAGTGTGGCAATGTCACAGGTGAAACTGCCCCAAATTATTTTTCAGCAATTCTTGGAGCAAGTAACATTGCGTGTTAGAGCAGTCTGGAGCAGACATATTTGTATTTTGGATCAATTTGGGGCACAAAATATTCATTTTGATGCAATTTGGGGCAGGCCAATGTCAATTTTGGTGGAATAATGGAATTTATAGGGCACTTCGAAAGCACATAGGTACATTAAAGACCAACACGAAAACAACATTACAGTATGTAAAGAGGCAGCATTGTGCATGTTTTTCTGCATAAAGGCAAGAGCATTTGTGGCACTATCATCTAACTGCACATTCTCGTGCCATAGCTGATAACTGCAATGTTATTAAATCATGTGGCGCAATCAACGCGGTCACACAGCTTCTAGTTCACGATATGTCACTGCAGACGCAGAGAGCCGTGACCAACTCCGGGCTGGTGAAACTTCTAGCTATTCCAATCTGTTTTTGCCGCAATAGCAATTATGTGGACGCTGTAGGCGCATTTCCGCCGTCGCTGTAGCCATGATGTTCCAGATTAATTCCAGGGGCGATAACGACGTTGGCGTGTACTGTATGCTGTAAAGTATGTGCGAGTGAAAGCGTGTGAGGATGGGTCGACGATGCCATTTGACGAACTCAACATTTAATGAAGTACATTCTAATTACAACCTCCCAAGTGTACGTACATGCGCCGGCCACTAGCGTGAAGCGCTGAAAAGTCTGCTGTTGTGAGCGAAAAAATTCATGTGGGAGGCTCGTTGGCTAGGTGTGCAGCATGTGAACAGCTGTTCCCCCCTTTTTTTATATAGAATTCCCTCCCTGTTCATGGCACAGTATGGAACAGGAATTCACCTTTCTGTCAAGATGGTGCAATTGACAAGGGAGTTCCAGCTTTGCAATAATGTTGTGAGGTACCATGCACTTCCAGTGCTTTTCAAGTATGGATAGGCACCGCACATCTTTGTTGTGCCATTGGAGTATAGAAAAAAGCCGATTTTAAGCTAATTCTTGCACCCTCACTGCCAACACAACATCACGTATACTTCGTGTAGCTTACACAAATGCATGCCAAAGCTATGAATTACATGGATTAGTAGTTTGCGTCCGAGCCGCTAACTGATGTCACCATTTCTTCCTACGCTCATGCTGAAAGGAAATACTAATAAAGTGTTACGCACGCACACTTCTTTGCAGTACAAACGAGCATAACTTGTCGGTTTAAGTAAACCGCTCCTCGATGATGGGACACAAATCTGTGTCCGCCTCAGACAGAGGAAAAATCTCGTCATGTTAACGACTTCCAGCATAAATAACTCTCGATGTGTGTCACAATGTAACACACGTAGGAAACACTATGGAAGTATTCAACAACAAACTGAAGGGAACATGATGAATACGGCCAATCATTCAAAGAGGTCAAATTCTATTAAAAGAATTGTCGCACGACACCATTTGAGCAAGCACAGTAACAGCACAGTCCACATAGCATGTCTTCCAGTGCATACAGAACAACAAACTGTTGCCACAAAAGTTTGAGTGCGTTCCTTAACAGCTTATGCTATCGAAACCTAAGCTGCATGCATTTCTTGGTTTCGTTCATGAGTGAACATGACCTCGTAGGGGCACATGGAAATACCCGGTAATAAGAAGCTTGTCTTTGTCAGCCATGCAACAAAACTCGGACTTTCTCAGTCACAGCAATACAGGCGACACATTGAGATACACATGATAATGCAACATAGATCGTAACGTATCATTTAACCAAATAATGTGACCAGCGAATTTTGAAACGCACCTAAAAACAAAAAACTTCGTATGATGAGCCCCACACTGCTTTTAACACAATGCTTAGTTTCCGTTGTAAATTTATTTTCAAAGTTGTGCAACACAATAGAAGGGAATGAAATTTAAATTTTGTCAGCCACTCAAACGAGGAACAATTGCGCAAGTTGCACTTTTTAACATGAACCGCATAGTTCGAGTTCGCAAAGGTGTTGCAAATATGCTGCCAATTTAATATTGTACATCATCAAGCGTACTTAATGTGCAGCAATGCTACGTAAGCTGTACCACGTTTGAAGGTCATTGTTGGGTGTCATTCACACTCAGGTACATATAATCGTGTTATGTTACACGTCGTGGCGACCTTCTTTCATTAAGCTTTCCGAAATTACCTGTTAGCGGATTTGTAGTAAAATTTGCCCCTATGTTACGCACAGGTGCCATTTTTCTTGTAATACCGCAATTTTTATTTCTTCTTAGGGTTCAACACATTTCAATGCGATTGCTGTGATGGTGATGTTACGCAAGCGACTTGTACAGTTTGGATACACTTTAAATGGAACCTCTGGTGTTTGTGTACATTAGGATGTTTTAATATCCAAATGCCGCTGACATTACTGTTACCAGTGGAATGGCATAATTGGCTTAGAAGCTCATCCGTAATTTCAAATTGCCAATAAACCTTCGATTGCTCAGACACAGTCAGCACTGCAGCATCGATATTTTTTGAGCCCACTGTGCAAGGCAGCTGACATGCCCAAACACAACACCGTGTGCTGCAGGTAGACAAAGAAAAGCATCGGTTGTGACGTATCTCACAATGATGATTGCTGGCCATCGACTCGTGCAAAAGGGTCCTAGCTTCGTCGTTTGTGGTCTAGGTGGTCGTGTAGTGTACGACATCACAAACACGGGAAGCCAAGTGCAGAGTTATACATGCGTGGGCATGGCCCGGGAGCATGCAACCAATATTTGAGGTTCGTGATAAGGAAAACTAATTCATGTTTAGTCACATCGTTTGGCATGAACAATTAAAGTGCAAAAGGGAACGTATACTCAACATTTCTATTTCAAGGCCAGAGGACATAGAAAAATTTCCCACGTTGCCCTTTCAGTGACCATTTTCAATTGGCTGTGAGAATGACCTCCCTATTAGATATATGGTGGAGGCTACAAAATGCTTCAACTATTTAAAAAAAAGGTAGTACGCAGCACTTTCACATGTTTAGAAACTTCTGCAACATTGCAGGTTACGAAAGTATTACACATTCACCTCGAAGTGACGCTTTTGTGTTATAAGAAGCAATCACGTGCGATTACACCCATAAAAAAATACTGCTCCTCCACATACGGTGAAGGTATCAGTCCCACTTTCATTGAGCAAAAATTGTTCTTGCAGCCTCCATGCATTACAATTGCTTCACGCAAACCTTTCGTGTATGTGTTTGAAGAAAGCTGTTGCTCCTCGAAGATTAGCAATTGCACACTACATGGCTCATACGAACACTTGCAGTAGACATCCTTGCTCTACAGTGGTGCAACAGAGTTGATACCAAGTTGAGAAGATTCTGCCGAGGGAAATGCGAGACTGGACCCACTACCACGTCACAGCTATGATACTAACGGAATTTCACAAGGCCGACAGTACAGCAACAATTGAACAACAGTTCTGGATGACGCATTATTGACAACAAAGTAGCGACACGATGCACACGATGGTGTGGTGATGACGGCGTTACGGCCACTGAACGTCAACCATGAAATGTTGAAGCTGTGTAGGAAATATGATGACAATGGCCTAACACACACACAGCGAGATGACATGATGCTGGAATTCATGAACCTGGTATGCTGACAAAAACAGGATGACAATGGTGTCATCACAAGGTCAAAGCCAATGATGGAGATGGTATTGTGCGATTCTGACTCAGAGATGCGGGCACAATGAATGCAACGGCATGCCTGATGTAGGGTAGCAAAGTGGACTCAGTCTGGTTAAATTCCCTGCCTTTCCTTCTTCCCTTTGTCTCTCTCTGTCTTATTGAATAATAACAGCTGATTTCACGGTATGACGACAACGGCATAGGCAGCAGCACGATATGCAATGGAAAGGCGGTGAGAGTGATACTGAAAATGACACAAATACGATGAAGTGACAAGAAAGAAATCACAACAGCATTAGGGGGATGAAGTAATGGTAACATCGCAACTGCATGCTATAATGCCATTACGCTATGATGCTGGGATGTTGCAATGATGTGCAACCATTCTTACTGCTCTTCTTTTCTCACTGTTCATGCAAGATGCACGGTGCATTACATTCATGACTGTCAACAGAAAGCGAGAACACCACAGCTACACATACCCACACTGCACGACACACAGCCACACAGGTGTCGCGTCTCGGAAGCAGTAAACTGCTAGCTTCAGCCAAAAACACAGCACACAAGCTAAACTGCGAGTACGTGTACCCACACTGCACGACACACAGCCACACAGGTGTCGCGTCTCAGAGGCAGTAAACTGCTAGCTTCAGCCAAAACACAGCACACAAGTTAAACTGCGAGTACGTGTACCCACACTGCACGACACACAGCCACACAGGAGTCGCGTCTCAGAGGCAGTAAACTGCTAGCTTCAGCCAAAACACAGCACACAAGTTAAACTGCGAGTACGTGTACCCACACTGCACGACACACAGCCACACAGGTGTCGCGTCTCAGAGGCAGTAAACTGCTAGCTTCAGCCAAAACACAGCACACAAGTTAAACTGCGAGTACGTGTACCCACACTGCACGACACACAGCCACACAGGTGTCGCGTCTCAGAGGCAGTAAACTGCTAGCTTCAGCCAAAACACAGCACACAAGTTAAACTGCGAGTACGTGTACCCACACTGCACGACACACAGCCACACAGGTGTCGCGTCTCAGAGGCAGTAAACTGCTAGCTTCAGCCAAAACACAGCACACAAGTTAAACTGCGAGTACGTGTACCCACACTGCACGACACACAGCCACACAGGAGTCGCGTCTCAGAGGCAGTAAACTGCTAGCTTCAGCCAAAACACAGCACACAAGTTAAACTGCGAGTACGTGTACCCACACTGCACGACACACAGCCACACAGGTGTCGCGTCTCAGAGGCAGTAAACTGCTAGCTTCAGCCAAAACACAGCACACAAGTTAAACTGCGAGTATGTGTACCCACACTGCACGACACACAGCCACACAGGTGTCGCGTCTCAGAGGCAGTAAACTGCTAGCTTCAGCCAAAACACAGCACACAAGTTAAACTGCGAGTACGTGTACCCACACTGCACGACACACAGCCACACAGGTGTCGCGTCTCAGAGGCAGTAAACTGCTAGCTTCAGCCAAAACACAGCACACAAGCTAAACTGCGAGTACGTGTACCCACACTGCACGACACACAGCCACACAGGTGTCGCGTCTCAGAGGCAGTAAACTGCTAGCTTCAGCCAAAACACAGCACACAAGCTAAACTGCGAGTACGTGTACCCACACTGCACGACACACAGCCACACAGGTGTCGCGTCTCGGAGGCAGTAAACTGCTAGCTCCAGCCCAAAACACAGCACACAAGCAAAACTGCGAGTACGTGTACCCACACTGCACGACACACAGGTGTTGCGTCTCAGAGGCAGTAAACTGCTTGCTGCAGCCCAAACACAGTGAAGGAGAAAAATTGCGAGTAACTGTAGTCCCACCACACGGAGCACAGTGACGCACATGTGGCGCCGTGCCGGAAGCAAGCTCATTGTGCATAACTTTCTAGCTGTCCAGTGCGTGACGTTGCGCTCGACGGCGAGCTCGCTGAATGTGCAGCAAATGTGCATTGCGGCTGATGCCATACAGTGCAATTTGCCTGTCCCGTGTGGCCTTTCCCCTTGCGTACAGCGTTCTGCCGCCACGGGTCGGACCGCCGTCATCACTTGGCAAGGCGTCGTCCTCGTCGTCGTCGTCATCCTCACCGGCAATGTTGCTGTCGTCGTCAAGAAGCGGCTCGCTGGCGTCGAGACATAAGTTATGCAGCGCTGCACAAGCCGCGACAATCTTTTCCGCTACAGCGGGGCAGTACTGCAGCGCACGATAACGCTGCAAGCAGCGGAACCGACTCTTCATAAGGCCGATGCAGCGCTCCACCACAGACCTCATCGACGCGTGAGCTTGATTAAAACGGCCCTCCGGAGACGATAGCGCGGGATGTCCCGGAACCGGCGTGATGAGCCATGGCTCCAGTGGGTATGCACTGTCGCCTGCAGAATAAATGTAGCGCAGGAATTGCGCCGAATTCATTATAGACATTGGCTGCGGTTCACAAGCGCGTTTATATGCATTTCTGTACTCACCAAGGAGAAACTCTCCTCTGTGGACGATTTCGGTGTCGGCGAAAATGCTCCGAAGGGCTGAGCCACGCCATACGTATGCGTCGTGACACGAGCCGGCGAAGCGAGGGTCGATGGCCAGCACTCGCATGTTCGAGTCACACACCTGTGAATTGCAGTATATCAGTAAATTAAGTTGTTGTCGCGCGTTGGGATTTCGTATATATCATGAGTACATTAGGTAGAGCGTGCTTACCACCATGGTGTTCAGCGCGTAGTATCCCTTCCGACACCAGTACGTCTGCTTCTCGGCTGGGGGCAGGTCCGGGCCGGCTATAGCGATGTAGGTGCCGTCCACGCATCCCACGACGTCAGAGATGTTGCCGCTCCGCAAGAAACCTTGCTTGACGAGCGCTATCTCCGATCTCGTACGCGGAAACGACACCCAGCGCTGTTCGGTGCCGACACGGACGATCGCTTCCGATACCGCGCGAACGCAGCGGCTGACAGACGGCTGGGACAGCGATACGGTGGCTTCGCTACCGACAGCCGTTTGGAAGCCACCGGTAGCATAAAACCGAAGGGCGCAAATCACCTGATCTTGAACGGTGAGCCCTTCTCTCTCGCGCGCCAGGTCGTCCGATAACTGCTCGCACAGCCACATCGCCGTCGTTTTCGAAAGGCGAAAGTGCCGCCGAAAAGACTCGTCGGACATGGCGAACGGGTCCCGTTGTTCTCGAAGTCGCCTCTCTCCTCCGTGATCAAAAAGCAAAAAAAGCAGGCTCGCATCCATCGTTGTGCTGCGGTCTACTCCAAACAAAGGAATCGCAGAAAGATCCGTTGATGCGCGGTGACTGTTTGAATCACGTGAACGCGCCGAAGCATGTTCAGTTATCACACAAAACGTGAAGAGTAAGTGCAACACCACTGACGTCAGTCTGACGTTTCAGAAAGGAACCGGAAGCTAGGAGCGCTGGTCGGCATCGTCATTTGTAGACCTACAGCCAATCAGCGGCGGCCGAAGTGGACAGTCCACTAGGTGGACTCTTGCAGAATAGCCCCCCTGGAGAACGAAATGGAGAACGGAATGAGTTCCAGGAGAACGAAGTTTGTTGTAGCACGCTGTCCGAGATTTACGGCATCATCCCTCCCTATTAGGCGAATGCACTTTTACAGCCAAGCTGTATACCTGCACCGTCCCAGGAAATTTCCGTGTCCTTGGCGTGGGTCGATACCGGGGACAGTGCAATGCCGGGTCGATCAGCGGCAATGGTGAAGCAGGCGTTGAACCCTCCGAATGAGTGGGTGCCGAGGATAGCGCAATACCGGCCAGGCCTGTGGTGAAAGTGAAATAGGCATTAAGCACTCCCCATACATGGGCCAATGCCGAAGATAGGGAAATGCCGGGCCGATCTGTGGCAAAGGTGAAGCAGGTGCGAAGCCCTCCCCATACGTCAGCCGAACCCGAAGATAGTGCGATACCGGGCCGACCCGCGGCGGTGGTGAAGCAGGCGTTAAACACTCCCCATAAATGAGCCGATCCCGAAAATACTGCAGTACTGGCCCGGTCTGCGGTGTAGGGGAAGCAAGCACTAAGCACTCCCCATACGTCGGCCGTTCTCGAAGATAGTGTAATGCCGGGCCGACCGGTGGCAGAGTTGCAGTTCGCCATTAAGGGGCCCAGATACACAGCTTCGCTGGTCATCCTTCTTCACATAGTGCAAGGGCTCTGATATTTTTTAACAGGTCATGTGCCCTAAAGCGTCCCCATCCTCGAATATTTACTCCAATGTATGGGAGTGATAGAACAATACAATTCCCTCATTTCATTCCGTTGGCTAGCTGTGGCAGGATTCTTCTGTGAAAACTCCGACAGGGAGTTTTAAAAAACTCCCCCCGCCGAAACAAGTTGGTCACGTGGCGCTTCCCATGAGGCTGTGTGCCACGCCAGTGACCTGCCACGTTCGGCGGAGTCGGCAGTGGCCCTGGCTGACGGTTTGCTTACATCTGCCAAGTGGCATTCCGTAACAGCTCTTCATAAATTTCAGTTCAGCTCAGTTCAATTTATTTCCAACACAATAATGGGGGTCATCCAGCCACAAAAGCTGTCAAAGACAACTTGAGGGGACCTGGGGACTATACAGACAGCAGAGAAAGTGATACATTCACAAAAGAAGAATTTGAAAGACTTT
The DNA here is from genome assembly GCF_038994185.2 of Dermacentor albipictus. Taxonomy (NCBI): domain Eukaryota; kingdom Metazoa; phylum Arthropoda; class Arachnida; order Ixodida; family Ixodidae; genus Dermacentor; species Dermacentor albipictus. The sequence continues at coordinate 8,115,977 of NC_091828.1, read as the reverse complement.
ACATCACAGGGCAGCAGCAGATTTCTTGAAGGGGTGTGGGCAGATTGTTCTAGAAAAACGGGCCAACCTGTTACGCAATGCCTCATGACTTCGAGTGTACCGGAATCTTGGAAGAACTCTAACATAACCCTAATCCATAAGAATGGGAACGCCAAAAACTTGAAAAATTATAGACCGATCAGCTTACTGTCCGCCGCCTACAAAGTATTTACTAAGGTTATCGCAAATATAATCAGGAACACCTTAGACTTCTGTCAACCAAGGGACCAGGCAAGATTCTGTAGACTACTCAACAAAAGACCATATTCACACTATCAATCAGGTTACAGATAAATGTGCTGAATATAACCAACCCTTATACATAACTTTCATTGATTACGAGAAGGCGTTTGATTCAGTCGAAAGCTCAGCAGTCATGGAGGCATTACGGAATCAGGGGGTACACTAGCCATATGTAAAAATACCGAGATAGCTATAGCGGCTCCACAGCCACCGTATTCCTCCATAAAGAAAGCAACAACATCCCAATAAAGGAAGGCGTCAGGCAGGGAGATACAATCTCTCCAATACTATTCACAGCGTGTTTACAGAAGGTATTCAGAGACCTGGATTGGGCAGAATTGGGGATAAGAGTTAACGCAGAATACCTTAGTAACTTGCGATTCGCTGATGGTATTGCCCTGCTTAGTAACTCAGGGGACAATTTTCAATGCATGCTCACTGACCTGGGGAGGCAAAGCAGAAGGGTGGGTCAAAAAATATTCTGCAGAAAACTAAAGTTATGTTTACAGTCTCGGAAGAGAACAGCAGTTTACGATGGGTAGCGAGGCAATGGAAGTGGTTAGGGAATACATCTACTTTGGACAGGTAATGACTGCGGATGCGGATCATGAGACTGAAATAATCAGAAGAATAAGAATGGGTTGGGGTGAGAAAAATGTACAACTGCTGTGTCTTACCAGTACTCACGTACGGGGCAAAAGCCTGGAGGCTTACGAAAAGGGTTCTACTTAAATTGAGGACGACACAACCAGCTATGAAAAGAAGAATGATGGGTGTAACGCTACGGGATCAGAAAAGATCAGATTGGGTGAAGAAGCAAACGAGAGTTAACGACACCTTAGTTGAAATCGAGCAAAAGAAATGGGCATGGGTAGGACATGTAATGAGTTGGGAAGATAACCGGTGGTCATTAAGGGTTACGGACTGGATACCAAGGGCAGGGTAGCGTAGCAGGAGGCGGCAGTAAGTTAGGTGGACGGATGAGATTAAGAAGTTTGCAGGGACAACAAGGCCCCAATATCAGTACATGACCGGGGTAGTTAGAGAAGTATGGGAGAGGCCTTTGCCCTGCAGTGGGCGTAACCAGGTATATGATGACATCACAGGGTGTTCTTAAATAGTGAAAATAATATACAATGCAAGATAAAATTAAAGAGAGATAGGGCAACTACGATCGTACAATGAAAACAAACATGAAAAAATAAACAGGCACTTGTGTTAAAGCGTTCTTGGCTCATTCAACGAAAAACATATTATTTGCCACTTGAATTTACAGAGTTCCACGCTGAAATTTATTTGTGAATTGACACGCTTAATTAGTGCCGGTACTTGATAAGCGGGAGCCGTCCTTCATAATTTGTACGTGTTTCTGGTGTTATCCGTTCGTTGCACAGTGAACAATGAGCTGACGTTGTGTGTGCTGAATGTAACAGGTTATGTTTATGTATGTGTAGGCGAAGTTTGTAGTCTGTTCCCCTATTTCCTTCCAGAAAGGGTTATAAGAGTTCCAGAAAGCTCACTGTATCTCAGCTTCAAGTAGGTTAGCTGTGACCACTTTGCTGTCAACGATGAAACCAAGAGCAACGTTTTCATGTGCGGAAAAAGGCTAAAACATACCTTGAACCTGCTCATTGACTCGTGATGTCGGCACAAGTTTGTGACTATTTTTTCGTGCTGCGTGACCGTGGCTTGTGTTCTTCAGTAGGTGAAATGCGGCTTTTATGTCCTTGTGGGTACATGCTGACAACGTCCGATGTAATGTTTGAAAGGACCGCGTAGCAATGGCAACAGCAGCCTCTGTTCGAGCGACGGCGTCTGTGCTACTCGCACATGAATGGGATACTCCAAGTTAGTTGGGGTGCTGTGTTGTCAGTGAGAAAGACCGTTATGCAAGCAACTATTTTAATCTATCTGTCTGGGATATCATCGCAAAAGAAAAGTTGTGGGACATAAGTATGCATACAGTATATAAAGTTTCTTACTGGGCGATGTGAATTGAATTGTTATCGTGCATTTCGGATTTGGTCATGTTGTTGCTTCTGATAATGCAATACCATTATGTTCCATCCCAGACACTGATTTATAAGCATGCCTATTCTCTCCGAGTGTGAGGATTCGCTCGACAGGTAAGGGATGTAGCGCCTTTTCTCGATCGAGAGAGATTGCTTGCACTCTCAGCAAGTATTGTGGTCTAGAAAATGTATTACTGCGCATTTTTCATTGTTGCGTTGGCTGCTGCGCATCATGCTCACACGTATTGAATTCTTGCTACGCTGCAGCCATCTTGAGGAGGGTGATGGCCTCCAGAGACGTGCAATGTGTTTGGCTGCGAAAAGAACGATGGCCAGTGGACGCACCATCACGCTCTGCTAAAATGACTCTATTGGAGCACGGCCGCTCTATAAAAATTGTGATTGAACTTTGTGAAAATGTGAAGCCAAAAACCGCCTCGTCTTGCATGCTTAGCAGCAGCCTCTCTTTTACCAATCCTGCATACCCAGAACCTCTACCTCACAAGAGAGCCGCATGTTCTTCTCGTCGGGCCGCTGCCACCGCTACATCTGTGGCCATTTCCTGCCAACGGACGTTTCCAAGAGTGCCATTTCGAGCTGCTCTAGCGTCTTCCGCTGTAGCATAATTTCTAGGTTTTCCCTGCTCACGAACAGGGCCTAGTCCATCGTCACTGATAGCGATGTGGAATAAATGTCTGGGCGCGCGCAGGGACGTATATTTAGGACGCGTGAAGAGGAGGGACAAAAGTCGCACTTTCGTGTGGAAGGCGAAGCGTCGATTGCGATAGAAAATTAGTGGATAGCTATACAAAGTAAGGCTAGTGGTTTTATTGGCTGTATAAACCTGTAAATATAGTCACACTAACTAACTTAACAAACATGGTGTCACGCGTGCTCAAGCAAGCCTTAAAACATCTGACTCAATGACCGTGGAAACTCGCTGCCACAACGCTGGCGTGAAGAAACGCGGCAGCAGCAGCGAGCGAAGTGACAATCGTGTTGTCGTCGCTCCAACGAATTGTGAGCACTGAGAATACACAGCGCCACAAAACTACGAACTGCCGCCGCCCTACACCCTGCCCCTAACGCAGACCGCTGTCGAGATACGGCTGGGCGGCCGCGCGGAGCCAGTACATGTGCAGTTGCGGATGGAAAAGAACGTTACCCCGTCTCTTCCCTCCCCCTCGGTGTCTCGCAACGTTGGGCGCCCCGCGCACAAAGGAATACTGCGCGATTATTGCCCGCTCTTGTCACTTTCGCGCGGGCGAGGCAGAAGCGCCATTGTCGGGTGCCCTCGCGTGCCTTTACTTGCACATACAGCGTAGGGTGTGATGCGACGGTGTTATCGCTGTTGGTCTTCATACGGAACCTCATGGCGACGATGACGTCCACGCTGAGGGCGCAAAATCGGTTGGAGAATTCCTGTAATTGCTATTATGTCAAGTGCATCAATGACCACTTGCGCGACACTCAAACGAGCTTCAAAAACAAGCTAGAGATAGTCATTTGTCACTGCATTGCCATGAATGCGGCTGCAAGCCGACTGTTAAAAAAGTAACCTTGCCAAATGGCCACGATGAACACACAAGTCTTTTTGAAGCCTTTCGCATTCCTAATAGCTGTGACGCATGTGTAAGCATCCCCTTCATTTCACTCATTGTGAAGGAGACAGCTCTCATATATCTTTGATCACGATTTATTTGCCCAGCGCATGCTGATTTCTGTTCCTTCGTTTGTGCATCACAATAACGGTAGAGTACACACGAACACACACACACACACACACACACACACACACACACACACACACACACACATATATATATATATATATATATATATATATATATATACAGTGAAGTAGACGCGCGTATGAAGCGGATTATTGACGTTTCGGCCGGGGTCCGGCCTTCATCAGATTACATAGCATGGTGTCAGTACGGTTAATATACGTGTGCCTATCAACCAAATGAAGATACGTTTACATGAAAAACGAATAAGATGAGCGAGCAAAATGCATCCGAATCGTTCAAAGGATAGCTGACAAGTGTATAGACCGATGGTGATTGCAAACATATCATCTAAAATGCAAAACATAAGAACGCACCGAAATGAATTGTAAAATCTTGTGCTAACCCAAACTGCGTCAGTCTGAAGTGTTTCGCATGTATTAAAGAAACACCACAATATTACAATGCAAAGTGAACGCCTCAAAAACATATTCTCTGATCCTCCTAAAGCAGTATACCGTAAAGCTAGAAATATTCGAGATATACTAGCATCATCATCTAAGACTGACTGCCCTGATGCCATCGGATGCCATCGTTGTCGAAAACCCCGATGTAAAGTATGCCCCTACATGGTCACATCGCAACAGGTTACTAGTACGTCTTCAAACTTTTGTTTAAAAATCAAAGGCGATTTCGACTGCGACACAAAAAACATAATATACATGCTTGAATGCACGCTCTGCAAAAAACAGTACATCGGACAAACAGAAGGGCCTTTCAGATTCCGCTTTAACAATCATAAATCCCACGCTAACACGTTGCCCAACCTGCCCATCTCAAGACACGTGCATCTTCCTGACCACTCATTTGATAAACTGAGAGTCACATTGCTTGAATCTGGATTTCGTTCAAATTATGATAGAGAAGCCCGCGAATCCTTCCTTATATATAAGTTTGATACCGTCGCGTGTGGTATGAATGAATGTGTAGGAAAATTGAGTTGCCTGTCTTTGTAGCCCGTCACTTGTCCCTTCTGCTTCTAGTACGTCGCTATCCCCCTTTTTCTTTGTCTGTGTTTTCTTGATAACATAGCACATATTGAGCACATATTGACGTTTTTTGTCACGTGGCGATTGGTTTTTGCAATTCATTTCGGTGCGTTCTTATGTTTTGCATTTTAGATGATATGTTTGCAATCGCCATCGGTCTATATACACGTGTCAGCTATCTTTTGAACGATTCGGATGCATTTTGTTCGCTCATCATATTCGTTTTTCATGTAAACGTATCTTCATTTGGTTGATAGGCACATGTATATCAACCGTACTGACACCATGCTATGTATTCTGATGAAGGCCGGACCCCGGCCGAAACGTCAATAATCCGCTTCATACGCGCGTCTACTTCACTGTGAATATTTACCCGGACCCACAACTGCTTTGTTTCTGGTATATATATATATATATATATATATATATATATATATATATATATATATATATATATATATATATATATATATATATATATATATATTAATATTTGGGGTTTTACGTGCCAAAACCACTTTCTGATTATGAGGCACGCCGTAGTGGAGGACTCCGGAAATTTCGACCACCTGGGGTTCTTTAACGTGCACCTAAATCTAAGCACACGGGTGTTTTCGCATTTCGCCCCCATCGAAATGCGGCCGCCGTGGCCGGGATTCGATCCCGCGACCTCGTGCTCAGAAGCCCAACACCATAGCCACTGAGCAACCACGGCGGGTTTATATATATATATATATATATATATATATATATATGAAGCGGTCTGCGCTGGACGCATGAAAGAAGACGAAGGAAGGTGCTAGGGGAGAAGTGAGAAGGAAGAAGTTGGAATAAAATGGCGGACGACACCCGTCTCACTTAGATGATGTCATTTCTGTTGCCGTTCTAGTTAGGAACGCTACATTTTGGCGCAGCCGACAGTTTTCGAAGACCAGCGATGCGGGTGACGTTTTTCGTCGACCAGGCGTCATCAGAGTCTGTTGTGTTCACCCGATACCAAGTGCACGGTGAGCCAGCGACGGACCTTCCTCTTGAAGTTAGTTCTACCGCGCTGATCAACGTGGTACTGCAACAAGCTGCAATCAGCCGCCAAGCCCTCGTGCAAACAGGATCGGTGACAGTGAATCTACAACTGCAGACACTGAGCGAACTCGTTCTGGAACCCATACGACGTGGCACCCTCAAAGAGGAAACGCCTGCCGGGAAGGTGAGCCTAGACTTGAGTGTTATGGAACTGCAAAGGAACATTATACAACAGATCGAAATAATGAGAACTTTCGTCCAAGCGCTTAGTCGAGAGCAGTCAGCACGAAGTATTGTTGAACCAGATGTTTTTGAAGGAAAATCGCAAAATGCACACCACTGGCTGTGTTTTTTCGAGTACGCCTGTGACAAGAATCTGTGGCACTCCGACGACACAAAGATTTTGCATATGCGCCGCTATTTGGGCGGTATAGCCAGAAAATGGTATGACGTGCAACTCATGGATTATGGAACAACATGTTGGGAACTGTGGAAAAGCAACTTTTTAGGGGCTTTCGAAGGCAACGCAGTAGAAAGATGGGATGCGGCACTGCGGTTCAGTTATACAGGTGGCTCTCTGCTTGAGTACTGTCTTGAGAAGCGTCGCCTGTTGTATTCTGCAGAACCGAAGCTGCCGTCTTCTGCTGTTGTAGCTTTGATAACGCAAGGGTTGTGTATCGAGATCCGTTGTCATGTCCAGCTCAAAGGTCCAAGAACGTTTGATGACCTTCTGAACTTTCTAGAGACCTCAGTGCCAAGAGTTACACCGAGAAGACAGCCAGATGGTAGAACAGAGCAACTTGATTCCAATCTAGAGTCGTTGCCGTCAACTGAATGTGAACACAGCTTCATAAACAAATCTCTGGGAAGCGTAAATCATGACTGTGAGGATGGTGAAGAACCAATTACCGCAGTTCACGGCAACCTACTTCCACATAATCTGTCTAGCGTGCATCACAAGCCCCAGAAAAAGAGCTTCAGTGAGACAGTATATTTGGTGTCGTCAAGCTTATTGTACGCCCCCATTAAGGTAGATGGCATTGAAGTGAAGGCTCTCGTTGACAGTGGAGCTTCGGTATCTATTATCAACAAGACTCGAGTGGATGCCAGTCGTCTGCACGCTGGTAGAACATTGCGTGTCCAAGCCTACGATGGGTCAGTGACCATGCATAGCGAATGGGTAACCCTGGCTATTGAATTTCAAGGAAATGCTATTACCAGTGACGTATTGGCCATTCCCAATGTCACCTACGATTTTCTTTTGTCCCGTCCAGACATGAAAAAACTTAAGATGAACCTCTATTGGGATGACAAGGTAATGGCCGAAGACACGATAAGAACAGAAGACCCTGGTGAAGAACCTAGTGTATCAAGGCTAATTTTTCACCACGAAGACATCAAGACTAAGTACCCAGAGCTTATATGCATAGGAAGCTACCCTCCAGCAATGAAATCCCATGTCGTTCCTTTCGAGCTCGCAGATAAAACAGTGGTTCGTAGAACCCCCTATAATATGTCCAGAGATAAAAAGGTGTGGCTGAAAAAGGAGTTGCAAGAAATGTTAGACGCAGGTATCATCCGGCCTTCTGTATCCCCATTTGCTTCTCCTATCACTATTGCACCTAAAGAAGACGGGACATTCCGCCTCTGCACAGACTACCGGGCTCTCAATCGTCAAACTGAATTGATACCTTATCCAATGCCGAGAATCGACGACATCATTGACGAAACCGGTGGTTGCCATTGGTTTTCACGGATAGATCTCTGCAAGGGCTTTTGGCAGATTCCACTAAGTGAAGAAACGAAGAAGTACACCGCGTTCATAACCCCATTTGACTTGTTTGAGTACAACCGCCTACCATTTGGTTGGAAAAACTCCCCTGCGTGGTTTCAGAAGATTATGACGGACATTCTGAAACCTTACCTGGGCACATTTTGCAATGTGTACATCGACGACATCATCATCTACTCAAAGACAAAGGATGAACACCGTAGTCATCTTTCAAAAGTTCTTCATGCCCTCAGTCTTGCCCAACTCAAAGTCAACTTCAAGAAAAGTGCGTTCTTTCAAGATACCGTAGTATTTCTTGGCAGGGTGTTTGATGGACAGACTAAAAGCACCAAGCAAGAATCGGTAGAGAGAATCTCCAAGCTGGTAAAGCCTTATGATGTGCACTCCCTGCGCGTTTTTCTTGGCCTTTCAGGACACTTCCGGGCGTTTATCAAAGACTACGCACTGAGAACAAGGTGCCTCACACGTTTAACTCAGAAAGACGTGCCTTTTCATTGGGACGAGAAGTGCGAAGCTGTCTATCGTGAGCTCGTAAAACTAATATCGTCGGACCCCATCTTGCGAATACCGGATTTTTCCTTGCCTTTCGTGCTGAACACGGACGCATCACATTATGCTACCGGTGCAGTTCTATACCAGAAGCCATCCAAACAAGCTGATCAAACCAAACACTACGTCGTGGGGTACTACAGCTATACCCTGAAACCCGCCGAAATCAATTACTGTACCACAGAAAAGGAAGCTCTGGCCGTCTTAAAAGCTGTGCAGTACTTTCGTACTTACCTGGAAGGTGCCAAATTCATACTTTTCACGGACCATCAAGCATTCACTCAACTTCTGAGCATGGCCCAGCCAAGAGGCCGCATTGCTAGATGGGTGAACTATCTGCAACAATTTGATTGCGTAATTTCGCACCGTCCTGGCCCACTCCTCACTTACGCTGACGCACTATCAAGATTACTTGTACAGGAATCAAGCAATAATCCAGATACAATCAATCATATTAAGCTATGGGAAGGTACAGAAGAGCTCCAGTTTATCAATGGAAGGTATCACGTACCACCAACTATGATTCCAAGGATTCTTCATCTATACCACGACACCCCTGAATCGGGTGGACATGATGGCTTCTGGCGCACTTATAAGAAATTGCTCATGAGATTCACATGGCCGGGCATGAAAAACGACATCAGCCATTACATCCGCACATGCCACCTCTGCCAGGTGAACAAAGTTAAATTCAAGCAATCGACAGACGTTATGACAAACCCTGAATATTCAAGCATCCCGTTCGAAGTAATTCATTTGGACTTCGCGGAGCTCAAAAAGAAGGGGGAAGGAGTCAAGCGAACGCAAGCTTTCTTGCTCTCCATAGATGAGTGCACACGGACGATTGCGGCTAAAGCTGGCAAAGAAGACGCAAACAGCGTAATAGACCTCCTCAAAGCTGAGTGTTTTAAACACACAAAGACGCTCGTCTGCGACAACGGGCCGGCTTTCCGGAGTGCCAAATTATCAAAGTGGGCCCAGGAGCACGGCATCATGATAAAGTATTCTTCTCCATACCACCCGGCAGCAAACGGCCTAGCGGAACGTGCCATACGAGACATCAAACAGTATCTGAAGATGTATCCAGACTTTGCCGGTGGCTGGAAGTGCTGTCTCGAGGCCGCTGTGAAGCATCACAACAGATCATACACCACGAGTTTAGGCTGCAGCCCTCATTTTGTAACTTCAGGTACAGCGCCCATACTTCCTGCAGATCGTGAGCTAGGTCTCCTAGAGAACCTCGAACTTGTGGAAGTAAGGAAAACTGTCAAAGAACAGGAGATCTACAAGCGCCGCATGAAGCGAAACTTTGATAAAAGGCACAGTAGCGAGATACCGGACATACAGCCTGGAGACTATGTCCTTGTAAGGAAAGGAGCTGTGCCCTCAAATTCAAAATATTGCGGACCATTTCAAGTTATTAAGACTGCATGCCAGCATGGAATATTGAAGAATGTCTGGTACGCCGGAGCCTCGGGCCAAACGGAGTGCGCCGCTATTGGAAACGTATTCAAGTATTACCCCAGGAGGTGTAATTAAAAGAAATCCGGAAGAGTGAAGCGGTCTGCGCTGGACGCATGAAAGAAGACGAAGGAAGGTGCTAGGGGAGAAGTGAGAAGGAAGAAGTTGGAATAAAATGGCGGACGACACCCGTCTCACTTAGATGATGTCATTTCTGTTGCCGTTCTAGTTAGGAACACTACAATATATTTATATATATATATATATATATATATATATATATATATATATATATATATATATATATATATATATATGCTGCTTGAAACCATAGAGACTCTTGGTTGTTATTCAGCGCTGTGGTCTGTGTAGCTCTCAATGTCATCCTGTATAGCGCTGTTTTCTGCTAATGACACACAAAGTATTCTAATAGGACGGATCAACATAGTATACTACGCCAGTGCTGAAAGACAAGTGAAAAATTTATTTGTTGTTCTATTTTGCGCAATGCGCATAGACATACCATAGCGATGTACACCTTTTTGTTTTCATGAAATGACAACAAGGAATAGTTCTTTCGAAGAGTAACGTTCTTTAGTCGGAACACTTCTGTATAGGGCTTTATTCGCCATCTTAAAGGAGCGTCGTAAACTTCATATATTTTCTTATAGATATATTTTTCACGTTAGCTAGATCGACGTATTGGCAAAATATAGCGCTCTGCATTGGTTTTACAGCGAACCGTTTCATAGAAGTAAGAGAAATCAGTTTTACAAAGCGCTGTAAAGTTTCTCCACCGCTATAGACGTCCGTATTTCTCGCGGAATACGTTCCTGTGATCGATAGCGTTTTAACCAAATATTTACAATAGCGCATTCGAGAAGGTTTTTTTATGAACAAAAAATGCAACGTGAAACTTTATAGAAAACATAACATAAGCAAGCGCTGCGAATGCAGGCGTTCGTCTTGGACTCATCACTTGATGCCCTTTTTTAGGTCATGACATTTATTATAATAGCCCCAGCTGGAACGCAACAAAGAAATTGAAAAGAAGAACGTGAGTGTTCGACTGCGGCGAAGCGTCACCTTCCACACGCGACATTGATGACTGGCAGCGCAAGTTAGAGCGCCAAATCTGCCATATTGAATCATCACGGACCAGCTGCGGCTTGACATTTACTTCTTTATTGTTTTGCCTGCTGCAGCGATTCGATCGATTCGACTGTTACCCGCACATGCCACGCAATATAGGGCGCAACGGCAGTAGCAGCAGGCCATGCTATTAACTGCGGGGACGCCGGGTTATATCCTCAATTTCTTTCTCCTTGTGATCGGCAAGGGTACTTCCGGTATATGGTGTATTCGAAATGTAAAGTCTATGCCCGTTTATATTTGCTTTCTATGCCTCGAAGATAACATGAAGAAAGGACAAAAACAAGTAGCTCAATTGGTGGATGCCGCCCCAGAAGAAGCTCAGGAAGCGTATTTGTATATAATGTTGCTGGCCATGTGTTGTAAATGGCACCGCAGCGAGCTGCGCCCTTTGACATCAGCGGTGAGACTCATTTTCTCCATATTCTACAGTAGGTGTGCATTTCCATTTAGAGTTGTTTATTGCCCCTCTAATTGCGCACGATTAGCACGCTCAAATTACTGAACTTGGTCTTGAAAAAGACAAGTCCAATTGTCGAAACGTTGGCTCCTGCTTTCTCCTTGCACTCGTTTTGCTCGTGAACTTGGCAATAGAATACTTATACGACCACAAAGGTCACCATTATTGATCTGCCATCCATGAAGCTATAGCTCATGCGGCGACAGAGCCCGATAGCAATCTGAAACCATCGCTAAACGTCGCTTTTTTTACTTTGGATGCCAACTGCATCATAAATTTACTCTAGCTTAACTCAATGGGAATACGTCTATATAAGAGGGTGAAGCAATCCTGACAGAGCTACGGTGCTAGAATTCTAGCATCTTTTTTTTTTAAATATAAGTTGTTTGGTGTAGTACCCGACAAGCGGTTTCCTCACATGCGCATGCCCCCAGACAGCCTTTAGCATCTTCACTTGTGTAATAAACATGAGTAACTCTATAAAACAAGTCTGACGCTCATTCCGACAACAGTTTTCGAGTCCCACTTAAGGAAATAATGTGTGAACCTGCTGTTTAGCGTACCTATGCGACACAAATTCACAAATTCGAAGGCATGACCTCCGAGATTTTTAGGACAGCGCGAGCGCTCCCCAGTACTGATGGTCTGCCCCTGTATCGAGCTAATTCTCCCCTTGTTGTAGTCTGCATCATTAGCGATTAGTGGTAACGAAGGTATTTTATTCAAGTTTCATATTGAAACATCTATTTGTGGGATCTTTCCGTGACTTTTTGTACTTTCGTGAGCGTTTTGTACTTCCAGCGTAATTTTGCGGTGCTGTATAGCGTATCCACAACATAACATTTAGCTTCCTTCATCAAAACCCCGTTTCAGACCAATATCCTTGCATAGAAGTGCTACATAAGTTCCTTTAATTACAATCGCAAACCACTTCAGGACCACATTACTACGCCTATCTTACTTTAATTTGGTAGCGGTCAATGCTGTTTAAAAAAGGAAAGAAAACAGCGTTTCCTGCATATTCAAAATGTCTTAGCAAGTGCGTATATCGAGCTGATCAACATGCGTCTTTATCCGATTTAATATGGCCAAGGTCGGCGAACGGTAGTGAGCCGTCTGCCAATCTCCTTTTTATATTTCTTATCGAGCGACAGTATATTTAGCATATACAAAGCAACCTATATGTACTGCGTTTCTCCTTTAAAGCGATTGATGTGTAACCAAACATAAGCACTACATCTCCGTTAAAATATCGAAAGAGAGAGAGAAAATAATGCAGAGAAAGGCAGGGAGGTTGACCAGAGGAAGTTCCGGATGGCTACCCTGCGCAGGGGGAAGGGTTAAAGGGGATAAAAAGAGAAATAGAGTGGAAGTGCAGATAGAGAGAAAGGAAGACAAGCACGAACAAAGCACGTACACTACAGAGCGGTAGCGGGCGGCATTCTTAGAGTCTGTCGTGAAGCCCCGTAGACCGCAAGAACCTTAATAGCGCGAGTAAGGCCTTCCACGCGGATGTTCTTTCGGAGCATTGGCCTAAAGCCTTAATTCTGAAAGTGGACGATTGTCCAACTGGTCCAGTACTCTGAGCATCAATTGTCTTTCAGCAATGTATCGCGGGCAGACAGACAATGTGTGCGAGCGTCTCGTCGATGTTACATGTGTCGCACGTGGGGCGGTTGGCCATTCATATGAGGAAGGCATATGAGTTTGTAAAGGCAACGCCTAGCCACAGACAGTAGAGCATGATCTGTACTCGTCGCGGTAATCCAGGCGGGAGGTGCATCCGTATGACCGGAGACAGCGAACGCAACCGACACGTGGTGAAAAAATTTGAGTCCCACAGGGGCAAACTACACTCACGGGACATCAATCGCAGCTCAGCCGCAGCGTCTGTTCGCGAAAGCGGAATGAAGACTCGTTGTCCACTTTCATGTGCAGATCGGGCGGCTTCGTCGGCGTGGTCATTCCCGCTGATGTTACAATGTCCTGGAAGATACTGAAAGGTTATGTTGTGTCCCTTGTCATAGGTTTGATGATATATGTGCCGAATTTCTGAGGCCAGTTGTTCCATGGGTCCGTAGCGTATTGGGCTTCGTATGCACTAAAGACTGGAGTCACTAAAGACTGTCCATTGTTGCGGTGGCTTCTGCTTAATGCAATCAAGTGCAGCACGGAGCGCCGCTAGTTCTGCACCTATCGATGTGGTCACACATGAAGTTCTTAATTTGATTTCCTGAGCGTGTAACGGGATGATGACTGCAGCAGCAGAGCTGTTGAGTTTTACTGAACCATCTGGGTATACATGTTGCCTAATCTGCGCACGTTGTGAATGTGCTCCAAAGTTGCTTGTTTCAAAGCTTGCAATGGCGTTCCAGCTTTCTTTCTCATTCCTGGAATTATCAGTTGCACTTGCGGCCGGTGCAGACACCACAATGGATCTGACAATCGTGTCTGATGGCAAGTACGATTGATGTCTTACCATAGTTTTAGCAAAAGTTGAAAGTCACCTTTTGGCTTGCAAGCAAGCAAGATGGCGTGAGGGAATCCGAGTCAGATGTCGGATGTGCGCTCTTAGGACATCTGTATCAATGTATACTGTCAAAGTAGCGTCTCTGGCTACGGCCACTGTCGCAATCGATGATATAGTTTTGGAAAGACCGAGACAAGTCTTGAGTGCTTGGGCTTGCACGCTCTGGAGTTTGCGAATATTCGTAGTGCAAGTATTCCCTAGTACAGGTAAGCTGTACCACAGGAAGCCCAAAAACAGTACTTTATATAGTTGCAACATTGACGGAACTGTCGCTCCCCAGAACTTCCCGCCGAGAAACGCAAGAAGGTCCCGAATAGTGGCCAAACGCTTTGTCATGTACGAGATTTGAGGGCCCTAAGACAGGTCTCTGTCAATGACGACGCCAAGAAATCGGTGAGTTGGTCTCCATCGTATAATATTGTCATAATTCCACAAAGCATATGGGGCCATCGATATGCGAGTAAAAGCAACGAGTGCTCATGTCTCAGGGCAAAGCTCCAGGCCTTGTGGCATGCTGACACAGCCGTTGACGCTTTCTGAAGTCGTGCGCGGACTTGCACACGTGTCATGCCTGACGCCCATATGCAAATGTGGTCTGCATATATGGAGAGCTGAGCGGTTTGCGGTAACGAATCAGCGAGACCAACGAGCGCCAGGTTGAAAAGGGTAGGGCTGAGTACTCCGCCATGCTGTACAACATGACTGGTATAGCTAGATGGCGTTGGTCCGTCTTCAGTCAAAATACAGAAAGATCTTCCATTCAAATAGTTGCATATCCAGCGAAAGGTGCGTCCACCAATCCCTACAGCTTCTAAGGCGTCCAGAATTGCATAATGATCTACATTGTCGTACGCACCTTTAACATCAAGGAATAGGGCCGCAGTGATTCGTTTCAGTTGTTTTTGGTGTTGTACGTGTGTTACCAGGTCGATAAAGCTATCTATTTACGAGCGGCCACGTCGCGAACCAGCCATTACCTCTGGATATACGTTGTAAAATTCCAAGTAGCATTCTAACCGTGTAAGGATCATTCTCTCCATTACCTTGCCAGTGCTATTGGACGGTAAGATGGCAATTCCAACGAGGATTTGCCAGCTTTGAGGAGTGGAACAAGCCAACTGGATTTCCGCGTTCTAGGGACCAGGCTGTCTTGCCATGATGCGTTGTGTAGACTAAGAAGGGCATCTCTGGCCTCTTGACCAAGGTTTGCAAAGCGCAGAGTATGTGATGCTATCGTGTCCTGGTGACGAAGATCACCTGCACCCAGCAAGCGCGGCCTCCAGTTCTTCGATGAAGAAAGCAACGTCCATACGAGGATCTCGGGAGCAAGGGGGCACAATGGAAATAGGTGCGCAAGGTGACTACGTGAGCGCCGGACTCGCGATCCTTGCGCCGTAATCTTCGGCTATCTCGACTTCTCGGCGTCCTTGATGTAGGGCTCGAGACTTAAACGGACGATGTTGTTGAGGAGCTGTTCGAAGTCCACGGATTGCTCTCCAGACAACCGACAAAGGTTTACGCGGGTCGAGAAACTCACAAAACGATTTCCAGCATCGATTTTGCAGTAGAGCAAGGCAACGCTGAATTTTCTTTTGAATGCGTCTGGCCTCTGTAAGGTCGTAGAATGATCTAGCCCGTCTGTACCGTCGCTCCGCTCGCCGGTGGATTGCACGGAGGCGCTGTACTTCCGAATCAATATCTGTGTATTTCTCTAATGGCCGAAATGAACGCATAGCATCCTGCATAGCCTTGGCGATCTCAAATTCTAGTGTGGATGAAATGCCCTCATGGCATGCGTCTTCCATAAGTGATTTAAACATGGGCCAATATATTGTTTCTTTAAAATTTGATGGAACGGATTTCGTGAGGCCTTCTATCTTCAGGTAGGTAGGAATGAGGTCGCTTCCGCATGTTTCTATATCTGCGAACCAATGGACGCAGCGAGTGTGGCATCGCGAAACAAATGCTAAATCTAAACAACTACTGCACAGAAGTATAACTGCGAGTCGGCCTAGTTGGAACATATTCATATTTATACTTTTTGTGTGCAAAACAAGCAGGGACGAAGAATAGGGGCAACACAAGGGAAAGGGCTCGTCCTTGTGTGGCCCCTATTCTTCGACCGTGTTTGTTTGCGCAGAAAAAGTATAACTACTGCACGTCCAGCCATGCAGAAACGTGGGACTGCCATCATTTAGACAACGAAATTCATTGTCGCAAGCAAAGGACACGAGGTTTCTTCCTTTGGAATTTATCTTGTTGCTTCCCCAACGTGAATGATGCGCGTTGAAGTCCCCAACAACAATCCATGGACCAGATGTCACATCTATAATGTCACTCAGTCTCTGCCTATCGAAACTACTTGATGGAGACAGGTAAGCGCCCACTAATGTAAACGCAAGTTTTTGTTTTCCACGGTCAAACACACATACTGATTAGCGTCATGTGGCCGCACTGGATGAAAAACGTAAATCAGTTGACACTGTAAGTAGATGATCATTTTGCTAATGTTACTACAAGTCGATGACACATGAGGTTCATAGCCTGAGATCCGGACGGGTTTCTGTAGCTTCAAGTAACAGGCGACAACAATGGGGAATGGATTGCTGAAAACCTAATGGCGCAGATCACTGCGGGATTTCAGGCCAGGGGCATTCCATTGCATAATAGATGCTTCATTGACTTGTCTAAAGAACGGCTGACGCGGTAGAGCCATTGTGCTTGCTACTCGAGGCTCGTAAGAACCGGATCCAGGCCGTCCAGCACTTCTAGTGCACCCCGAGCAGGTGGCGTCTGCATGTCATTTATCAACACGCGAATGACTTTCATTAGATAATTTATTATGGCGATTACTTGCTTGTCTTGGACCTCGCACGTGATCTGGGCCCGCGTTGGTTCATGGGTAGTCCACCGTCGACCTTTGTTGGGCTGGAGGACTTAATGTCGGAAGTGCAGGCCAGTCGTTTGCAGTAGAGGTATTCACTGCGTCATCAGACACCGTGTTGTTAGCGTCGCTGAGCGCCTTGGGAGCACCAGCTTCAGGAATCATCGTCTGTCCTGCGACGGTATAACTATTTCTAGTAGACGGAGATCGTCTACCGTGACGACGAACACTACGCCGTTGCACTTTGGCGGCGGCCTCTTTGTGAGTTGAGTTGTCTCTCACCATTTGTTTTGGGTGCAGGTGCAAGAGGTGCAGCGGTGGCGTAGAGGTAGAACACCCGCCTCACGTGGAAGAGGTCCGTGGATCGAATCCCCGTGCCGCTCAATTTTCCAGCGGATTTTAAAAAAAAATCCGCGTGCTGATAAAATTGCATAAACAGGCCTGGAGTGTGGTCGTATCCCGGTGACCATAACCGGTAACGCACTCCCTCACCAGAGCAGGATTGGCCACCCTGGTGCACTACTTGGCAACAGCCTCCTATATGAAGGCAACAATCAAACCCCGGCCCTCAGTCCCCAGCAGCTGCGGAGCAACTGACCACGGCGGCGGTCAGACCTGTGACGCAGCCGAGGGTGCTAAGAATCCCTGGATCCGGACAGGCCGCTATTGGAATCTGAACCTGGCACCGTTTAACGCTAGAACGTTATCTAGTGAGGCGAGTCTAGCAGTGCTATTGGAGGAATTAAAGGGCACTAAATCCGATATAATAGGGCTCAGTGAAGTTAGGAGGCCAAAATGAGCACATACAGTGCTAAACAGCGGGGAGGTCCTGTGCTACCGGGGTTTAGCGGAGAAACGAGAACTAGGAGTCGGATTCCTGATTATTAAGAACATAGCTGGTAACATAAAGGAATTCATAGCATTAACGAGAGGGGGCAGGTCTTGTTGTGAAACTTAATAAGAGGTACAAAATGAAGTTATACAGGTCTACGCCCCTACATCCAGTTATGATGACCAGGAAGTCGAAAGCTTCTATGAAGACGTGGAGTCGGCGATGGGTAAAGTCAAAACAAAATACACTATACTGATGGGCGACATCAATGCCAAGGTAGGCAAGAAGCAGGCTGGAGGCAAGGCAGTGGGGGAATATGGCATAGGCACTAGGAATAGCAGGGGAGAGTTATTAGTAGAGTTTGTGGAACAGAATAATATGCGGATAATGAATACCCTTTTCCGCAAGCGGGATAGCCGAAAGTGGACGTGGAGGAGTCCGAACGGCGAGACTAGAAATGAAACAGACTTTATACTCTGCGCTAACTTTGGAATCATACAAGATGTGGACGTGCTCACCAACGTGCGCTGCAGTAACCATAGGATGGTAAGAACTCGAATTAGCCTAGACCTGAGGAAGGAACGGAAGAAACTGATACATAAGAAGCCGATCAATGAGTTAGCGGTAAAAGGGAAAATAGAGGAATTCCAGATGAAGCTACAGAACAGGTATTCTTCTTTAACTCACGAAGGAGACCTTATTGTTGAAGCAATGAACGACAATCTTTGTGGCATCATTAAGGAGTGTGCAACAGAAGTCGGTGGTAACTCCGTTAGACAGGATACCAGTAAGCAATCACAGGAGACGAAAGATCTGATCAAGAAACGCCAATGTATGATAGCATCTAACCCTACAGCTAGAATAGAACTGGCAGAACTTTCGAAGTTAATCAGCAAGCGTAAGACAGCAGACATAAGGAAGTATAATATGGATAGAATTGAACATGCTGTCAGGAACGGAGGCAGCCTAAAAGCAGTGAAGAAAAAACTAGGAATTGGCAAGAATCAGATGTATGCCTTAAGAAGCAAAGGCGGCAATATTATTACTAATATGGATAACATAGTTCAAGTGGCTGAGGAGTTCCATAGATATTTATGCAGTACCAGTGGCATGCCCGACGATAATGGATGAGAGAATAGCCAAGAGGAATTCGAACTCCCACAGGTAACGCCGGAAGAAGTAAAGAAAGCCTTGGAAGCTATGCAAAGGCGGAAGGCAGCTGGGGAGGATCAGGTAACAGCAGATTTGTTGCAGAATGGTGGGCAGATTGTTCTAGAAAAACTGGCCACCCTGTATACGCAATGCCTCATGACTTCGAGCGTACCGGAAACTTGGAAAAATGCTAACATAATCCTAATCCATAAGAAAGGGGACGCCAAAGACTTGAAAAATTATAGACCGATTAGCTTTCTGTCCGCTGCCTACAAAGTATTTATTAAGGTAATTGCAAATAGAATCAGGAACACCTTAGACTTCCGTCAAACAAAGGACCAGGCAGGATTCCGTAAAGGCTACTCAACAATAGACCATATTCACACTATCAATCAGGTGATATAAAAATGTGTGGAATATAACCAACCTTTATATATAGCTTTCATTGATTACGAGAAAGCGTTTGATTCAGTCGAAACCTAAGCAGTCATGGAGGCATATCGGAATCAGGGTGTAGACGAGCTGTATGTAAAAATACTGAAAGATATCTATAGCGGCTCCACAGCCACCGTAGTCCTCCATTAAAAAGCAACAAAATCCCAATAAAGAAAGGCGCCAGGCAGGGAGATACGATCTCTCCAATGCTATTCACAGTGTGTTTACAGGAGGTATTCAGAGACCTGGATTGGGAAGAACTGGGGATAAGAGTTAATGGAGAATATCTTAATAACTTGCGATTCGCTGATGATATTGCCTTGCTAAATAACTCAGGGGACCAACTGCAATGCATGCTCACTGACCTGAAGAGGCAAAGCCGAAGGGTGGGTCTAAAAATTAATCTGTAGAAAACTAAAGTAATGTTTAACAGCCTCGGAAGAGAACAGCAGTTTACGATAGGTAGTGAGACACTGGAAGTGGTAAGGCAATACGTCTACTTAGGACAGGTAGTGACTGCGGATCCGGATCATGAGATGCGAATAATCAGAAGAATAAGAATGGGCTGGGATGCGTTTGGCAGGCATTCTCAGGTCATGAACAGCAGGTTGCTATTATCCCTCAAGAGAAAAGTTTATAACAGCTGTGTCTTACCAGTACTCACGTAAGGGGCAGAAACCTGGAGGCTTACGAAAAGGCTTCTACCTAAATTGAGGACGACGCAACGAGCTATGGAAAGAAGAATGACAGGTGTAACGTTAAGCGATAAGAAAAGGGCAGATTGGGTGAGGAAACTAACGCGAGTTATTGTCATCTTAGTTGAAATCAAGAAAAAGAAATTGGCATGGGCAGGACATGTAATGGGGAGGGAAGATAACCGATGGTCATTAAGGGTTACGGACTGAATTCCAAGGGAAGGGAAGCGTAGCAGAGGGCGGCAGAAAGTTGGGTGGGCGGGTGAGATGAAGTTTGCAGGGACAACATGGCCACAATTAGTACATGACCGTGGTAGTTGGAGGAGTATGGAAGAGGCATTTGCCTTGCAGTGGGCGTAACTACGCTGATGGTGATGATGATGATGATGATTTGTTTTTGGACTTTCCGCTCTTTCTTCTGTCTCGGGCAGTCTTTCGACGATGCTTCATGGCGACTGCAGCAATTGGCACATTTGAAGTGAGTCGCACGGCAATCATCAGCGCTGTGCTGCTCAGAACATCTTGCGCACACTGCCGAATTTTCGCATACGCCGCTGACATGCCCGATCACCAAACAATTACGGCACTAAAGTTGTCTTGGAACGAACGGTCGCACTGGATGACGAAAAACTCCATCTTTCACGTGGGACGGCAAGACACCTCGCTTGAAAGTTATCCTCACACAGCGTGAATCTCAAAGGCGACCGATTTCAATAACACTTACATCTGCTGTGGCGGGTTTGGCCAAAATAGGCAGATCGTTGTTGTCGTTTGACTCATCGCCATCATAAATCACATCTGATATAGTATTGCTGTCCTGTGGTATTATGGTGCGAACATTTCTCTTGCCCTGCATTTTCACTATAGTCAAGATATCCAATGCTGCTCTGTTCTTGGCATCAACCACGAGAATGTTCTTACGGGTGTTAATTCTCAAATCCATGATTTCATTTGGAACAAGAGCCTCTAGTATAACAGATATGGCTTGCCTGGTCAGCCGATTCAGGTTGTCGGTCGGCGTCTCGGGCAAGAAGGGGATGGTATGAGCCGTGTCATGAGCCTTTGCTGCCGCCGTTGTCCTTGTTGAAGACGAGTAGGCAGTGACGATTCTCCTGTTTCCTTTTGGCCTCACCACTGTCAAGTAGTCGCCGTCATCCGACAGATCTTCGTCTGAAGCAGAGTACTACAGCAAGGTGTCCTCGCTGCCTGTGTCGCTCATCAGGTGATTGCGCTTCCTCGGAGCGCTCGACGCTGTGACGTCGGTCTCCTCCGGACGTCCAGCTGACTCCGCTTCCATCGCAGAAGGTCTAGGAAGCGGCGCCTCCCGAAAACACGCAAAAATACTCGCAAAATGAGAGCAGTAGAAAATGGGGTTCCACATAAAAGCCACTTCTTCGTCTTCCTCCGTTAAACTATCGAAATTTGATGGCTAACACGTTACCTCCTCAATGAAGTGCTCATACTGGATTGAAAGTTTGCCCACATTTTTATGTCATCGTCTCAATGAATATTAATAATAAAAAAGAAAAACTAAGAAACGGAAGGCAACGTGTTCGGTCGCATTCATCACAGCTGAGCTTGTTGGGGTTTGCTAAATGCGTGAGTCTCGTCATGTTCATATACCAATGAGTCACACCCACGGGGACAACTCAAAATATAAGAAATACTAACGACGCAACAACATATCGAAATTTGCGATGTATTTGTAGCGCCAGGCCTCCTACAAAAGCAGCGCAAGTTAGTCCAGCATTATCAGATTGTGTTTACTAACTTACAGAAAAAGTGTGAGCTAGAGTGAATTATGGATGAGTTCAGCGACCTAACTTCTTTACGGCAACAGGTCCGGGAATGTTCTCCACGCAACCGCCATTATGGCACCCGGCCAACTAATTTGGTCAGCTTCAACACTAATTTTTGGACCCCAGGCCGAAGCATTATTCAAGGCGCTGAACATAGCACGAAGTTGAATTATTCAGGCATGCGGTACACCGCAACAGAAGCTCTGAGACTTGGTAATTAGCTCATCGTTTGCAATATATCGCTTTGCTGGAACTAACCTTCGTGTCGCCTAAGCTTTGCTGGAGTATACACCAAGAAATAAGCGCTGCGATGTCTTTCTTTTGCCACTGCTGTAACAACACAGAACTAAATTTTACAGACCTGGAAGTGACACACAATCTACATTGCCGTTTGCTTGTTGTACGAGGGCTGTTAGCCGTCGGCTGTACGACTACGATGCCGGGCTTACTTCCGACGTCCGACACCGAGGAGCAATATCGTGAGCGTGAGCGTCTCCTCCAAGAAGTCTCCGATTTATGCGGAACGCCGGCAACGTGCCGAGGATCTTGCCGCCGAAAGGAAAAAGGCATGGGGCCATGGCAACCTATAGTATCCGTGCCGTCGGCAACAGTTCGGCAACGCAGGGCTCGAGAGTCGACAGGGTCGATCACGGAATCAATGGCCACACGCGACAGGCGATGGACAGATAAAAATCAAGTGATGTGCAGTGGCACTGACATTTGCGGATAATCTGTTTTCGCACTGTGAAGTCGGTAAAGGGTTCTGAGTTTCCACAGATGCAATTACTATTTCGTTCCGATTTCAGGATCATGAAAAATGGCGCTCAATTTTGGCTAGTGCTTACGGAATGGCATATTTCAGGCCGGGTAGTGTGAGTACTTTCTAAGCTGATAACTTTCACTGCAACTATTGCATTCTTTCGTTGCACGCTGGTGATTGTGCGTCTACATTATGCGCAGTAGGACGTCTTCCGACCTTTATCTTGAACCCACATTGTTTTCTCTTGTACAAACTGCTGTGGAATCAGCCATATATATTATTATGCCTACAGAGAGATAGAAAGGATGTGGTTCAAACGTGATTCAAGACTAAAGTTTAGTTTGCTTCCTCATTAGGTTCACTAACCGCTTAAAAATAAATGACTGCTTTAAGAGACTGGCTACTGAACATAAACTTGTACTACGGAATTTCCGGTTCGAATATACCTTTGTACTGTTCATAAGAATGCTATAATTCATGTACTTTGTTTTCTTTTGTGTGGATAAGCAGTATACTACCGACTTGCCGCTTCCTATATATGACAGTAAGTGCACACAGCCGTCAGCTGCAGAAATAGATGTTTTGGGCTGACAGGCCCTACCCGGCACGAACGCTGCATTAGCATACCGAGCCAAGAACGAGCAGCCTTTCAGTAATGGATGCGCAAAGTACACTCAAAGCACAATAGTTCACTCATTCATTCAAAATGTTTACAACAGGCTATGTTAAACAGGGCGTTTCTTTTTATGCGCAGGCTACAAACACATCAGAAGCAAGTGTTATCTTGCAACTGCATTGTTTCTATTCCTGGAGGAGGTAATAATACTAGACAGGGCTTCCCACATGCCAGTGCTTGTGCATGTGCACAAAAAATTACCAGGGCGCTACACATGCTAAAGAATTTTTTTATTTATGTGGAAAGCTCAACACGTTATGGAATATGTTGAAATAATGCGTGAAAAAGAAACGCAATATATAAATCAAAATACAGACTAATGTACATGTTTACTAACTATGCAGTGAATTATTTATGTCTTTGTTGCACAGGTCACCACACAAGCAAAGGAGACAGGGATAAGGACCAGCTAGCTCAAGGAACCATCCACACGCGCAAAATGATAGTGCCAAATGCAAGTGCCCCAACAGGTATGCAAAATAGAACTTGCTAGTTCTGTTAAGTTTTATCTTCCGACGCCTAGTTGTCTTTGTATTAAGACAGTACTAGAAAATTACCGCATCTTTTGTGCAGTAGGTAGCTTGCGAATAACCATACAGTGTTGTTGAGGAGTCTGCCTAGTATGATTCTTCAGATGCACCTATTCTTCATACAACAAGGCTGGTTCAAGATATTCCATTAAATAACAAGGTTGCTTCTTATCACTTGGCAATGAAACACGTATTTTCCTTGCTTCTGTTAACGACGGCATCTCCAAAGGGGTTATTGCTGATGTGTATTTAAACTGTAAACATGATGCACAATAACAAATAAAACTCGCCTATAGCTATAAAATCTTATTTGCGACATATCACTACAACGCCATATTGACCTTGCTTTTACCACGCCTTTTCGAAGCACATTGACAAATGTATCACCACATGGGACAATACTTATCACATGACGTCACTTGTGCGATGAGTAGCAGTTGAACAAGTAGTGTCACTGAAGCCGTTTAAAGATGCGGACTAGTCAGGAAGTCTGGGCCTTGTCAAGCACGGATGTGACTATATTGTCCATTTATTTGAGCCACAGCATGTAGCAAGTGGCTCTACATAATACAAAATGCTCAACACTGTAAAATTGCCTGCCTCATGTCGACTGCCCAGATATGGGCAGTCGACATGGCTCATGGTGGACTGATATTTGAGGGTATGAAATCATTTGTACCCTGAAAAGAGCAGATCTCGTCCTTTGATGGATGGCAAATGGTCTGCGCTGTCTCATCTATGAATCCCCAGCAGTTGTGGAGCGGCGACCCTTTGGAATATGGCAACCTGGGAGTAAACTTCATACAGCTGAATACGAGCACACATTGTCAGGTAATCGATTGCATATCTAGTAAAAGAACTTCCAGTTTAGCGATGTCCTGCCAGAAGTGATTATTCGCATCTCGCAGACGGTGGCCGAACGTGTTCTCATGTATGCGAGCACCGCATTCGTGACTAATCAAATCACTGAACAATGTAGCTGGAAAATAGAAAAACTTCAAAATGTCACTGCGCGTGCCTTAGTAAAATTTTCGACGAATCAAATCCATTGCAATGCAGAAGACCGCCTGGGCGTAGGCAGCAGGATTGCCAACAGCATTGCGGGCCGCAGATGTTCGAGCTTAGAGACTGTGCTCGTTTAAGCGTTCTGCCGTCGTCGGCCCGTCGTGTAATAAACCTCTTTTTTATTTGGTAGACGTGCTGGGTCCCTTTCCACTCTACCATGCTGGAACTCCGCACTCGGGCACTACGTTCCGTCATGCCAGATGCCGACAAGCAGACGCTCCCGTCGCCGCCTGTTCTCTGCGCTCGCTCTTTTCGCCAGCACGATCCTACCGCCTTAACGCAGATGGTCAACAACGATGTTGAAGATTGGCTAGCGTCCGAGCAGGTGGGCGCTTTTAACAAATGGGATGACTCGATCAAGCTAACTAACGTCTTTTTTCTATCTCGCGTGCGGGGCCAATCTCTGGTTGAAGAAGCATAAGGCGAATTCGGAACGTGGTCTACGTTCAAGAGTGCTTTTCATAGTTTTCATGGTTTCATAGTTTTATTTATGGGTAAAAATACAGAAAAAATTACATGTGCGTAGTATACATACGGAGGTATTTAACCTTGCCGCCATGCGCAAACTCCTAGCCCAGCAGTGTTTGCGCACACGCGCACAGGACACGGGTGAAACATTCATCAGTTACACAGAGGACATTGTCGATCTATGTAAATGCGTCAATGCCACCATGTCGGAAGCGGACCGGAATAAGCACATTATGAAAGGAATTGGTGATGATGCCTTCCAAATGCTACTGCCCAAGAACTTGAACACTGTTGCCCACGTTATGACCTTCTGTCAGAGCTAGGACGGACTATGCAAACAACGAGATTTCAGGAGGCCTCCTCCTACAACCAATGCGTCGATCTCCAGCCTGGCCATTCATTCCAACCAAGCCTCACTAATCACGCAGATCAAGGACCCTCTCAGCGAAAAACTCGCGCGACTGCTGTCTCTGCTGTCTCTGTCCCACGTGCCTGCTAGTCCTTTGCCACCTGTTCTTCTCGACGTCATTCAAGGAGATGTCGCTGACGCACTACCAGATGTTCCCCAGCAACCGCTTGTGGCAGTTTCTCTAACGTATGCTGCGGTAGCTGCCAGGCCAAGCCAAGAGCCGATAGGACCCTTTCAACAGCCTGTGCGCCGCACTTCTCCCATCTCCTGGGCAGGCCCTACTGTTGCCAACACTTAGCGCATGCACGACAATCGGCCTATATGCTTTGCATGTAGGTACCCTGAACACGTCGCAAGGTTCTGCCGCCAGCTGCAAACAATCGACAGTGATCTCCGTGCGCCTAGTTATCCGTTCGACTTCAATGCAAGCTACACGCCATCCGAGGCACCAGCATCTGCTACTCTGACTGATCATCCTCTCTTCGACCATCGCCGCTCGCCATCCCCACGTTGCCGATCGCTTTCACCGATGCGTCGGTGGCCTGTCTCTAACAATGAGGGTAACCAGACGACGCAGTTCCCGAGGCAACAACTGCGCAAGCTTCGAAATGCCGAAGTCGTCAATCCTTACCTGCTAACGTTATTGACGTGATTGTCGAAGATTTCGCTACAGTCGCTCTTGTTGATACCGGCGTAGCTGTTTCTGTTGTGGATGCCAGGTTTTGCCCATCAATTCATAATGTAACTACGCCCGTTTCTAGACTGTCACTTCGGAC
Source organism: Dermacentor albipictus (assembly GCF_038994185.2). Lineage (NCBI taxonomy): Eukaryota > Metazoa > Arthropoda > Arachnida > Ixodida > Ixodidae > Dermacentor > Dermacentor albipictus. The sequence continues at coordinate 8,089,456 of NC_091828.1, read as the reverse complement.
TGCAAGTGCTCAACTCGCCGAACCAACCGTAGCCTGTACAGTGCGTCTCCTTATACAAGACGTTATGTAAACTATAGAATTTGTAGCGCTGTCATCGTGCTCCCACGCAATTTCTCTTGGTTGGGATTTCCTCTTTTCCCCCAATGCTATAATTGATTGCCTTCGCGCTGAGGTCGAATTTACCCAGCTCAGTGACCTCACCTTCATTGATCCTCATTCTTTCGCTAGACATGTCGTCAACAAAGTCGCTAATATACCACCGTGTTCGTCAGTAAATGTACCAGTTTCATGAGGTAATATCGACGAAGCAGGGTATGGAACGGTCTTCTTCACGCCGTCCGACCTCTTAGTTGCCCGAAAAGCCCTTCTTCTGTCTTTTTCTACCCTTGACCTGACTGCCAGTTTCAGCACAATGGCCGTGTAGAACAAACTTTCATGCCGGCTCGCATTGCTTCGCCACCAATGCCTTGGCTGCGTCGAGACCTTCGATTCATGCAGATTATATCGCTCCCCGACGAGATGTCCCTACAGCCATCCTTTACCTGAGTGCCATCTCTGCTCCTGATCCGACATCTACAGATGTCTTCAGCGCATTCATTGTCGATGATCTGACACCTTCGCATTGATCCGAATTTCTTACCAGTCTGCAACACTTCCAAACTTCTTTCTACATCGCACTATAATTCTTAGGTCGCTCATCAACATTCGAGCACCATATCAACACTGGCTCCCACACACCGCTGCGGCAACATCCGTATCGGGTATCCACTGCAGAAGCCGTGTCATTGCCAGCCAGGTCGACGACAGGCTTGCTCGAGGCGTAATTAAACATTCGCAGAGGCCGTGCGCTCGTCCTCTGGTACTTGTCACAAAGAAAGATGGTTTCCTACAATTCTGTGTAGATCTTCGGCGGCGCTTAAACAAGATAACGCTGAAAGATATTTAGCCATTGCCGCGGATTGATAATGCTCTGAACTGCTTACAAGGAGCAGCGCGCTTATCTTTCTTGGACTTGCGTTCAGGCTAATGGCAGGTCCCGATGGCGCAGGCCGATCGCCGACAAACTGGTTTTGTTGCACCAGTTGGTTTATATGAGTTCACCGTCATGCATTGCGGACTTTGCAATGCGCCTGCTACATTGGAAAGGATGATGAATAACGTTTTGTGCCGCCTTAAATGGAAGATATGTCTATGTTAACTTGACTACATCATGGTGTTCTCTCCTGATTTCGCAACACATCTGCACCACCCTTGCTGAGTTCATGCTGAGTGCAGGAACTCAGCAACGTGCTGAGTTCCTAAACGCACGCCAGCCTGCAGCTTAATATCAAGAAATGACGCTTCGCCGCACGCAAGTTCACGATCATTGGCCACGTTGTGTCCAAGGATGGCATTCTTTTGATCGCGAGAAATTGTGGGCCATCTCTCAGTTTCCTATGCCCACTACAGTGAAATAAGTTCGCAGTTTCATCGACTCGCGCTCTTATTTCCGGTGTTTCGTTCAAAATTTTGCGTCGACGCTATCACCCCTCACACAACTGCTTCATGGCGCCAAAGACCACTTATCGTAGTCCCCTGCCTGGGACCATGCGTTCACCACCTTGCGCCTTCTTCTAACAACGCCACCTATTTTTCGCCCTTCTGACCCTCACGCTCCTACTGAAGTACATTCCGACGCAAGTGTTGTAGGCCTAGGTGCGGTTCTCGCACAGCGTCATCCTGGTCGGGCAAAATACGTCGTGGCCTATGCGAGCCGCACACTGACCAAGGTGCAGGGAAATTACAGCCTAACGGAAAAGGTGTCCTTGGCCATCATCCATGCGCATGACAGGTTTCGCTGTTATTTATATGGCAACTCTGTTTACGTAGTGGCGGGCAACGACGCGCCTTTTTGGCTTTCGATTTTAAAAGACCCATCCAACCACCCCGCTTGCTGGACACTGCGGATCCCGAAGTGCGACATGAGTAAGGTGTATGGTACAATTGGAAGCATTCCGATGCTGACGCTTTTTCCTGCTCACTACCCTCCCTAGAGGCCACTTTTGAGTCTCCTTGTAAGCTCACGTTGTCTTTTCTTGACTTTGACGCTATTGCTGCCGAACAACACAATGACCCCTGGACATCCCTTTTCAACCTTCTCTCAGATTCCTCAACAGTTCCAGCCTCTCTAACACTTCGGTGCCAATTTCCTCATTTTGCGATCCGCGGTCAGGTCCTGTGCCGATGCAAGTATGTACCAGAGTGACGTACGTTGTTGCTCGTCATCCCGAGAGCCTTGTGTAGCAAGTATGTGACGCCCCCTCCGGCATAATCTTGGTTCGCCCGCCAAGCTCGGTGTCCTGCTAAAGCTCGGCAGGCAACATTGGTTACCGCATCGCAATGAACACCAACGAGCACGGCTGCTGGCCGGTCAGTCATCGTTCAGCACCACCACGGTGTGGAGCATCCGTCTATCGGAGGGTGCCACAAGCCCTCCCTTGTTGACGACACGGGGCGGATCGTGACAATGGCGACGAGGATAGGATCCTCGTGACACTGGCGACGAGTACCTACGGAGCGTCCCACGCCGCCGCGAGTGGCGAAACACCGCCGCCCGTTGCTGTCGCCATGTCGCTGTATGGAAGGCTGGAACCGTTCGAGGGAGATAGGTCCGCCTGGCAAATTTACGAGGAGCAAGTCCACGTGTTCTTCCGGGCAAACGACACACCCGAGGCCAAACCGCGGGACATTTTCCTGGCCAGCTGCGGGACCCGCGTTTTCAGCCTCTTGCTCGACCGTCTCAAGCCAGCCACGCCGCACCTTAAGACGCTGGGTGAGCTGCTTGCCATACTGCACTCGCATTTGAACCCAGCACCGTCCACACTAATGGAGCGTTTTCGTTTGAACAACAGGAGCCGCCGGGAAGGAGAGACCCTCGGGCAGTTCCTTGTTGCGCTACGAGGGTTAGCTTGTGCCTGCATCTTCAGGGACCAACTGGACTCGCTGCTCCGGGACCGTTTCGTCTGCGGCACCAACAAACCCGCCAGCTTCCCGACCCGTCGCTGGACGACGCCCTGAAGGCTGCGCTGGCAATGGAAGCTGCCGCCAAGGACGCCGGCGACATTTCCCGTGCGACTGGCTCACCGTCGGCGGAAGCGGCGGTCAACAAGTTCGTGACAAAGGGCAGTACCTGCGGACGCTGTGGTGGTGCCCACTCCCCTTCACAGTGCCAGTTCTCTCAAGCACAGTGCTTTACGAGCGGGAAAACTGGGCACCTGGCACGTGTATGCTGAAGGGGGAGGACGAACAGCAAGCAGCAGCCTGAATATGTAATGTGCAGCAGCCTTATGTAATGCCTTCGGGCCCTTAAGGTTGAATAAATGAAATAAATGAAATTCAAGCCGAGGTACAACACAAGCCCGCGGCCAGGGTTGCCGTCGCAAGGGTACGCGGCGGACACATGCGGCAGAAAGCTCAAGTTCGTCCTCGGCCAGGCTCCACGTCGTGGCCGAGAACCCGCCGATTTTCGACATGTGGCACGCAGGCTTTGTACCGTCTTCTTTGCCGCCATACATGCTGACTGTCGAAATCTGCGGGCGCCTCATTTCAATGGAGCTGGACACAAGGGCCAGCGTGTCTGTAATGGCCGCGAAACTTTTCAAGCGTACTTTCCCCGGCGTGTCCGTCGAGGCTTCGGGCTTGATGCAGGTCCAGGGTCAGGCACAGGTCAGCGTTCGCTTTGGCGACAGGCAGGCGACCCTTCCCCTTTACCTGACGAAGGGGCGTCGCCGACGCTGCTGGACCGAAAATGGATTCATGCACTGGGAGTTCGTCGGCCACAGTACCAGGAAGCAAGCCTGCATGTGGTGCAAGACATCCCCAGCCTCCTGACCCAGTTCAAGTCAATTCCAGCCAGGGGTGGGCGCATTTGCCGGCATGACGGCTGGCGTCTATGTACCTGAGGGAACCCGGCCACGTTTTTTCAAGCCTCGCCCATTGCCGTTCACCCTGAAGGACGGGGTCACCCAGGAGCGGCAACGGTTACAGCGAGAAGGCATCCTGGTACCTGTCAAGACATCTGAATGGGCCGCTCCGATCGGGCCAGTCCTCAAGCGAGATGGCAGTATCAGGATCTGCGGGGATTTTTTAAAGTTACCATCAACCCCGGTGCTACCGTTGAGAAGTACCCGCTGCTCCGGAGTGAAGATCTCTGGTCAACATTGTCCGGTGGACAAAAGTTTACCAAGCTCGAATTTAGAGATGCTTACCAGCAGCTGGTGCTCCAGGATTCCTCCCGAAAGTCATCATCATCATCATCATCATCATCATCATCATCAGCCTGCAGGGCAAAGGCTGACTGCAGGGCAAAGGCCTCTCCCATATTTCTCCAACAACCCCGGTCATGTACTAATTGTAGCCACGCCGTCCATGCAAACTTCTTAATCTCATCCGCCCACCTAACTTTCTGCCGCCCCCTGCTACGCTTCCCTTCCCTTGGGATCCAGTCCGTAACGCTTAATGACCATCGGTTATCTTCCCTCCTCATAACATGTCCTGCCCATGCCCATTTCTTTTTCTTGATTTCAACTAAGATGTCATTAACTCGCGTTTGTTCCCTGACCCAATCTGCTCTTTTCTTATCCCTTAACGTTACACCTATCATTCTTCTTTCCATAGCTCGTTGCGTCGTCCTCAATTTGAGTGGAACTCTTTTCGTAAGCCTCCAGGTTTCTGCCCCGTAGGTGAGTACTGGTAAGACACAGCTATTATATACTTTTCTCTTGAGGGATAATGGCAACCTGCTGTTTATGATCTGAGAATGTCTGCCAAACGCACCCCAGCCCATTCTTATTCTCCTGATTATTTCCGTCTCATGATCCGGATCCGCCGTCACTACCTGCCCCAAGTAGCTGTATTCCCTTACGACTTCCAGTGCATCGCTGCCTATTGTAAATTGCTGTTCTCTTCCGAGACTGTTAAACATTACTTTAGTTTTCTGCACATTCATTTTTAGACTCACTCTTCTGCTTTGCCTCTCCAGGTCAGTGAGGATGCATTGCAATTGGTCCCCTGAGTTACTAAGCAAGGCAATATCATCAGCGAATCGCAAGTTACTAAGGTACTCTCCATTAACTTTTATCCCCAATTCTTCTCAATACAGGTCTCTGAATACCTCCTGTAAACATGCTGTGAATAACATTGGAGAGATCGTATCTCCCTGCCTGACGCCTTTCTTTGTTGGGATTTTGTTGCTTGCTTTATGGAGGACTACGGTGGCTGTGGAACCGCTATGCCCTCCGTTGCCCTCCGTTGTTCACGACCTGGGGTGGATCGTTACACCTTGAGATCAGAGATCTGTTCCGCGTTCCACTTGGACTCCCTGTGTTTCCACGCCGGCCTTTTCCCGACGTATGAGCGACTTTGCCACCGCTACTTCTGGTGGAGGATGTACACCTTGGTTCGGAACTTCACCCGCTCTTACCATGAATATCAGCAACGCAATATACCCCGCACCTCCCAGCCGGTGAACTCCAACCCCTGCCGTGCCCAGCTGAACCTTTCGTTAGAGTCGGTGTCGATCTATATGGGCCCCTTTCTTTGTATACATCCGGCAACCAGTGGATTATGGTAGCCGTCCCACTTAAGACGCTCTGCAGAGAGTGCTGCCCGCCCAGCTGCTACAGAGCAAGCAATTGCTGCTTTTAATTTGCGCCGTGTCGTGCTTCGTTATGGAGGCACCCGTGAACACTTGCGCGACCGATGCCACGCCTTCCTGTTTGAAGTCATTGAAAAATCGCTTGCTGAATGCGCTATTGTTCATCGCACATGTACCGCCTACCCCCCGCAAGCCAATTGTGCCTCGCAAAGCTTTAATTGCACCCTTGGTGACATGATCGCTGGGTACATCGCTTCCGAGCACTGCAATCGGGACCTAAATATAGTTTTCCGTTCGTAACATACGCCTACAATATCTAAACGCAAGCCACTACCGGTTTCTCCTCCTTCTATATTCTTTATGGCCGTCATCCTTCCCGTACAATCAGTACCCTGCCCTACAATCCAGACTCATCAGAATGCCTGCTAATCTTAGACGCTGTAAGAATGTCGTCAGTTGGCCCGCCGCTTGACTTCGGGAAATCACAATCGCCTAAAATTAAAACACAATACTCGCAAGTCAACTCCAAGCTTGCTACTAGGAACCCTCATTTTGTTGTCTGTGCCGAACCGCAAAGCAGGACTCGCTTTAAAACATCTTCTTAAATACGATGGACCACACCGAATTATTCAGCGAACTTCTCCCGTCAACTACCTCATAGAGCAACTCGCACCACTGTCTGGCATGCCTCGTCGTAATCGCGAAGTTGTCCACGGCAGGCGGCTCAATTCCTATTATCATTCTGCGGCCTCACCTCAGACTAAGTCGAACGGATGGCTTCTTTTTCCGATGGGGCCGTTGTTATGAAGGCTAACGCCTGGACGTAGGCAGCATGATTTCCAACAGCATCACGTGCCGAAGAAGCTCGGCTGTGCTCGAGCTGACTGTGCTCGGTGATGCGCGCTACGAATCATCGGCCTCTAGTGTAATAAACCTCTTTTATTGTATCACAAAGATGCTAGGTCATACAAAAGTTATTGCTGGCATTTTCATTATTAACCGGCACCCTTAAGTACGTGTTCATTTTATGTTCGTGTTCATGTAGCCCTTATATTTGATGTATTTAGAGTGCGGTGTTCAAGAGGGACCTAATTCGCAACTACCAAAGATCTTGTGTTTGAACATCCTTTGTGAACATTTACTTGTGTGGACTCATGTTGTGCGTGTGAACACTTCGATTTTCTTGGCACTTACGCTATGTGAACTCTTCTTTTGCATGGACATTTATTTATATTGCAGTTCTGAGTCTTATTACATGAATGTACGTTGATGTGTTTATTAGTCCAGTTTTCGGACTGTTGACAACTTTACGGCGATAATAACTATCATGTAAGAGGAGAGGGGTAGCCGGCGCCACAAATACGCACCCACCTACCGGCGCCTGCCATATCCTGTTTGGATATGTCAGCCGTTGCAGCGATAGGCAGATTCTCTAAAACCCTGGAATGTTAACGTATTGTGGCGTTGAAAACTTCCTGCGGCAGCAGTGCACGCTGCGACCTTCGCACATCATGTTTCTCGAAGCGAAAGTGTGTGCCGAATCGTGCGCTGTCCATTCCGTCCATATCGAGGTAGTCATGCAGTGACAGGGGGAAGGGTGCACTGTGCGTGAGCGACGACGGACACACTTCACATGGGTTGCGCTGACTTCTTCGCTACACCCCGGGCACTGAGATGCTAGGGTACTTTCGTCAAGATCGCCCACTTCCTAACAAAGCGAGGAATCCAGATACACAGGCCAGAAGTACGAACGATGTCGAGTGACCTTTTTAGGCCAGGTTTACCCACTTCCACCCCGGATGCCTCGTTCGGTCTACCACGCCGCCCCGAAGTTTACGAAGCTCCGCGTCACAGCTCCTCGCCTGCCAGCTGCGCCGTGCCGTCGACCAACCCCACGCGCCGTAGTGCACCATGAAGGTGGCCGTAGAGAGAATTCCCATTTCTCATGAAGAATTAGCGTCCAGTTACAGGTTCACAAGCTCCAGGCAGTTGGATCAACTACCCCAAATCAAGAATGGCCAGGCCTCGGTTGTACCAGCGTGGAAGGTGGCATCTGAACCAACGTCTCGGCAGCGAGGACACTTTCTAGCCAAGAATCCTGTAGCTTCGATCCAGCATCGCTTACCCAACAACGCTCTCAAGTTGTTTGTGCGCCCACCACGACGGACTGCTTCTCTCAAAGATTTCTGCCAGCCAACTACTGGAAGCGATCTGCACGGCTGCCCGATGCACCAGGGATGCTGTGCGTCACGAAGACCTAATACAAGCTAACTTAATTCAGAACACCTTCGCGTGCTGCACTCCAGACGTCGGAAAAACTGAACGAGTCCTAAGACTCAAAGCGATCCACATCGACAAGGGGCACGAGCTGTCGGTCTACTGTGCTCCAGACGATAGCCAGGGCCACGGCATGATTTGCGGCGTCGATCTCTTACTGAACCTAGGTACAATTCCAGCAGAATTACAAGATAACCTGAACACACCCATTGTGGACTTTCCGTGGCTCGGAAACACCACCGCGGTACTTATCATGTTCGCTCAGCCGAAAGTGCCGACCTCAGTCCACTTCTGCAAAAGTCGACACAGAGGAGAAGAAGTACGAAGTGTGCTACCACTGTGGTGAGCTCGGTCATCAACCCGACGTCTGTGCTAGCCCAACTATCTAATGTATAGGCTGCGAGCTATCAAGTTCGCGAAATGCCCACACATGCAAACCAACCTGTCGCCTATGCGGTGCTAGCCCAACAAGCGAATGTAGAGGCTGCGATCTATCAAATTTGCGAAACACCCACACATGCAAGCCAACCTGTCGCCTATGCGATGTGTGACATTTCACGGGCGACAGCCGATGCAAGTAAGTCTACGGTATTCCATACACCATCAAGCGCCGGCAGTGGGAGAATCACCGACAAGCTGAGGCAAACAGACTCAAGCTCAAGAGCCTACCAAGCAGGTCACGCTTCAGCACACGAGCCGAAGGGAGTGGCAGTGCTGCGGCAGCCAGCAGTGGCAGCCCCGAAACAGCTGGAGCTCCATTCCATCGCTAGAGTCCGCTATTCACCGGAGACTGTCTTGGACTCTGTCCCGGAGTAGTCACGGGCCACCTGCAGTCATTCCGCAGCCCCGAGCCCCTTCTCCTCCTCTACGGCTGCCACCTCGTCCACCACCATCTGCGCCCGTCCAACAAGAACATCAAGAACCGGTGAGTGTGCAGGATGAGACTCCCTGTACTGCAGACACAGAGAAAGCAATTGTAGAACTAAGAGCAGTCATCCAACAACTCACACTCCAAGTAGAGGCTCTCGAAAAACGAACCGCTTCAAACACCCCGCCTCTGCCCACCCTACATGTAACATTAGGTGGTACGTATGGAGATCACAGCTTCCAGCCGATTCACACACAAACCCACAGCTCCAGCAGAAAACAACCCCCAGCCGGAGGATTGGCAGGCGCGTCTCGATAAACTCGACCAAAAATACGAGCTCAGTCACACGAACATGAGGGTTCAAGAAGCACAGATCGAGCGTTCACTACACACAATTGGCACCCAGGTCACCCAACAAATTGGGGCCAGATGCAAGAACATAGAAGACCAGGGAAGACATCGAGTGGTCGTTGAACCCGCCGGCTCCACGGCGCGCTCCCTCCAGCTCTAGAACTTTTCCAACCTAAACATGCAATCAGCTCCGGTAACACCACCGTTCGGCAGTGAAACTGCCATGGGTTCGCACGTACGAGCGTGGTTCTCCAGCGCTTCGTCACCGCGAGTAATCGCCTGGAGCAACTTTCCGGCTTCGGTACATACCTATCTGATTGAGTAAAGCCTCAGGTGGTCATTCTCTTCTAACGTAATCTGACTGTCCTCCAACACAATTTGAGCTCCCCTTTCCCCGAACACGCGTGCTTACAAATATTACTTAGATCCTCACGCGAACGTCGCATTAGTCTGTGCTTAACGTTTACAGCCCTCCTGAGGCCCATAAGGACGTTTCGGGGCCCCTTTTTCTCAAAGCCCAGCAGCTAGCGCAAAGGCAGCCTCTCCCCTTCATCGGTGACTTCAACGCGCATCACCACGCTTGGGGTTACGCTTCGTCTCGGCTAAAGGCAGACGCCTCTGAAATGACCGGCAAATACACCAGCTCATGCTCATCACGTACGTCTCCTACACCACTAGACTCGGTCCGGGCCTACACAGAGTTACAACACCATAACTCGCCTTTACGAGCCCGAAATTATTGCTGCCTGGCTTCATGCTGACAAAAGTTTTGGAAGCGATAACTTCATGCTTGAGATCGTGGTACAGGAGCCCATGAGGCAACGTACGCAGCCAACTGAAGTAATTGACTGGGACTCATTTCGCAAGCACAGGAAAAAGCTGGCCACACCTCCCGCCATTACCGACATAAAAACACGGATAACCAAAATTCTCAAACAAGTGTCTTACGCCACGCAAGTCATTCAGTTAGAAGACTCAGTTCCAGGCTGCTACTACTACTATGCACTTCTCTGGGTGCTCAAGAAGTCGCTCGAAGGCCTTCCCACCACTAAAAAATGTGACCGCGATATCCACCTTCGGCTTGTGCGCCCCCACAGAAACCTCGGAATTTATGAAATCGAACTCGCCCACCAGAGCTGACAAAACATTTGCGGCATGATGAACAACACTCCTAGCGCTCGTAACATGTGGAACTTTTTCCGACATCTACTGGACCTGGCTGGAGGCAAGATGCGTACACGCCAACTGGAGCGAATCTTTCACCAGCATCCTGACAAGCTAGGTAAACTCAAAGAAGGCCTCACTGACACCTACATACACCCTCAACCAGCACACCCTCACCCTCAATGAAGGCCTGGCCAACCCTGGTCTAGACTTTCCAATCACTTTAGCGGAAGTCCACGCAGAACTCAATCGCCTCAAGATGAACTCGGCACCCGGCCGTTACCGCATCTCTAAAACAATACTTAGTAATCTAGATGTCGCCTCTATTCACGCCCTCGCTGACTACCTTCAGGAGTGTCGGGCTACCGGTACCATCCCGCAGGAAGGGAAATGCGCCAAGCTATTCTTCATCCCCAAGCCGGGAAAAGTACCCACCTTCATCAACCTCCGCCCTATCTCTATTACATCCTGCGTTGGGAAGGTAATGGAATACGTTATCCAGACCAGGCTCCTTCGCTACATCGATGACAACCACCTCCTACTAGAAACGATGTTCGGCTTCCGCCCTCACGTAGGAGGCTCGGACATTATGCTTCCTATCCATCACCAGGTCGTCATGCGTCGCACATTAGACACGAAAGTCATCGTCGGCCTCTATCTTGCCAAGGCCTTCGGCAACATCAACCACGACGCGATTCTTCAACAACTCCAGATTCTCGGCGTTGGACACTGCACGTATGCGCACGTCCTAAACTTCCACAATGACCGCAAAATACAACTCCGCGCCATCATGCTACATCCCTCCATCATCTATCCTGGCAACCGCAGCAGGCCGCAAGGCTGCGTGCTTTCACTGCTGCTTTTCAACGTTGCACTGCTAGGCCTGCCCACGCTTCTGGCTGATGTTCCCCGCATACACCACTACCTTTATGGTGAAGATCTTACTCTTTAGATTACAAAGTGCAGTGACGGGCAGATCGAAGAAACTCTACAGGCCACCGTCGATCGGGGCGGATACTTTCTCGATACGGCTTGCCTCAAGTGCTCTGCGACTAAGTGAGAGTGTATCATCATCCCATCCCCAGGACGACGCCCACCAAAGGTACTTCCTGAGATCAACCTCCACGTGCAAGGCAACCCCATCCCTCGTACAGATCACATGAGGATTCTGTGCCTACATATACAGGCAAACGGCAGTAACAATACGTCACTCCAGCACACTGACCAGTCGGTGGCACTGAACGAACGCCTACTAAAACGAGTCTTCAGCGAGCACCGAGGTATGCCAGAGCGCAACCTCTTGCACCTCGTTCAAGCCTTCATCTGTTCCCGCATGACCTACTCTGCACCTTACCTACGTCTAACTGCTCCGAAAGTGAAAGACTAGATGCTTCACATGAAAAAGCATATAAGACGGCCCTGTGGTTTGCAATGTTTACAGCTAATCACAAGCATATGGCTCTCAGCATCTCTAACATTGTGGGCAAACTGTTTGAAGCTACATTCACCGCCCAATACTAGCGGCTCTCACTCACACACGCCTGCCCAGAGGGGCTGCAGGAAGTTGGGACCTTATTAACGAGAGCGGCTCCCAATTATATCTACCTTAAACCAGAACATCATCAGTATCTCCGCATCCCTCGCATTCTCAAACGGATGCATCCGGAACACCGCGCCATGAGATGGGCTGACCATGCGCGTATATTTCGAAAAACAATCCAGCGGACGTCGGCATGTCACATATGCGGAGGCCTCTTACGATCCCTGGAAGACAGCGATGGTGGTGGTAGCCCTTGCCCTGCACCATAGCTAGTACACAGCCTGCAGCGTTCGCCACGCAGAAAGAGTCACCGATGCAGAAGAGCTTGCCATTACACAGGCACTAACTGATCCTAATAGCATAGTCGACATCAATGGCTCTCAACAGGCGATCCGCAACTACGATGCCGGCCGTATCTCTTGCCAGGCATTGCACATTCCACTTTCTGCTCCCCCTTCTTCCATCCCCCGCTTATTTCTTTGGGCTCCAGCCCACGAGTTGCTGAACGGGAACAGCCAGGTGACACTTGCCCGAGATCTTAGCTGCGGAGCCGAGTGTAGGACCCTCTGCCCCGCTTCCCCTGAGACGATTATCACCCACGATTTTCTACTAACCACTTACACGGATATCCTCAAGTACTATCGACTTGGAAGACGCATACATCTTCACGCACACCGCGATCTAACAACAGGCAGCTTCCCGCACCCCCTTTTGCACAGTAGGTGCAAGCACCACTCAGCTCCAGCCAGTCTCATATAAAACTCTTGCTTGGGCTAGTTGGCTCATGCTTTAAGTAGTAAAGGCAAGGCGCAGAATACCATGACTTAGGAAGAAGAACACAAACGACAAGACCGGCGCCGGTCTTGTCGTTTGTGTTCTTCTTCCTAAGTCCTGGTCTTCTGTGCCTTGCCTTTACTACTTCAGTCTCATATACATGACGTGGACATGCTCGCATTAGAACGCAGACAACGCGAACACCCCAGAGTCATGGGAGTCCCTCCTACGTGCCTGCGAGCCAGCAGACCAACGCCGGCTCAGGCAGCGCGCAATGCAGGCAGTGGCATCCCAAGGCATCCCCGCCGACCTCCTCTAAGCCAGCGCAAACAATTCTCAGACTGCTCCCTTCTTCTTGGGGGAAATAAAGAGTTTACCAGCACTACCTCGGCGCATAGCGAAGGGAAGCGTAGCAGGGCATGGCAGAAAGTTATGTGGGTGGATAAGATTAAGACGTTTGCAGGTACAACATGGCCACAATTATCACATAACCGGGGTAGTTGGAAGAGGATGCGATAGGCCTTTGCTCTGCAGTGGGCGTAGCCAGGATGATAAAGATGCTGACCACCTCGGGGCATGTACTGGAACACTTCGCAGCACAGCATATCTTCTTTTTCTGACCAGTTCAAAACAGACATGACAGCAGGATCATCAAGCACACTGAGCAGCATCACTAGTGCAAGAGCGAATAACTTCTGTAAGGTACCGCTAAATGGTTCTTTAAAGGGTTACAGAACCACCCTGCGGGCTTGGTAAAAAAAAAAGCGTAATCTAGGCATTGCAGGCATACGCTGCTGTGAGCACTTCAGCCCCATTTTGTTGTCTTCCGCTGAGGACAACCATGTTTGACTTAACTTTGGCGCGTCGTTGGCGCCAAAATCTGTAATGGCTTCTACGTTAATATCCGAACGCGAATTCGAATTGCATGCCAGGGTAACATTTAAAAGGCGCAGCGTTGTGGACACGCCCCGCTCCGGCGTAGCCTTGGCAGTGCAATGCCTTGAAGAAGAAACGGAAGTGCAGCGAAGACGCTGTTTGATCGCCAATAATTCCGCTTCTGCTGAGTCCATCGAAGTAAAATTTGAAGTAGCCTATTTTACTTGAACTTGAGCTGCATGTCGCCTCTTTGATAAAAAAGTCGCCGTTTCGCCGAAAGACGAAGCACCGATTCTTATAGCAAATTAGTAGATAGCTACACTAAGTGAGCGTACTAGTTTTATCGGCCGTATAAACTTGCCAGCATTCGCTTGCTATATAAATTAACAAGCACGGTGTCACGCGCGCAGAGGCAAACATGAACAGCTATCGCTCGATTACTGCAAAAACTCGCTGATAGAACGCTAGAGTAAGAAATCGCGGCAGCAGCAGCGAACGAATTGACCTTCGTGCAAGTCTCGCTTGAACGCGAATGAAGCGCAGAAACCAGAGTGCATAGGAAGCTACCGACAATAAGCGCACTCTGCAAACATCGCCAATCACTTTAAAGATACGTCGACCGCAAGTGTTCTGCCGCATGGAGAAAAAGCGGGAGTCTACTTGCGACTACTCAAAAGCATGTTTTAGAATGAGGTCCACCTTATTGAAAAAGGAAGCTCTCTTAAATGCTTACGCAAAGATTAATGTGCGCCGAAAAGGGAGAACACTAGCTTCCACCTCATGCGCTGGCTGCCTCTTGTACTAGAGTTTGCAGTGCTTTTGTGAAGCTATCCTGCGGATGGTAGTCTCTCAGAAATTCATCAGCAAAGTTGAAAATGCCTGATTGCAACTGCGGACATTGATATAGGGTTAAATTTGAAGAAAATCCAGGCTGGGCGACCTGAGCGCCCAAAAAGGCTGCCCGAATAGCATCGTGAGCACCCCTGGTGTACATTCACTATTCGCTTTCCAAACTTAGCACTTAGGACGTGGTTCTACAGGGCACCTACCAATTTTATTCTCCTAAAGTCTACTAGAAAGCTGGCAAGTTTAACTATGCACCTTTCGGTATGCGCCCACATGCAAGAATTCTTACATTGAGAGTTGCGAGCTTTGCCCGCAGGCAACCTACGAGCTCAATCATGCGTCCAACTATTGGTGGGGAGCCCTCAGTAGCGAGCGAGATCTTGCCCGCTACGCAAATTTTTCAAACACTCAAAAATGACGGGATCAGTCTGTTCCTCCTATGTAAACATGGCCAAGCAGCTCATGCGTGCTGTTAAGACTACTGTCAACACCTCTTATAAAAATGTCTCATTGAGTCTTGTCGGTAATGTTGGTGCTCTCGTTCATAGCGATGAAGACAACTTTTAGTGTCCGCACTGACACCTGAAATATATTCCGCCACTGTATTGAGCGAAAGACTCATCTTCTCAGAAGTTATTTTCATGCTGGGACGAACAGCAGCTGCTACTTCTAGCAGATCCTTATTTAGAAAGAAAGCTCTCTTAAACGCTTTGGCACAGATAGATATGCGTAGAAAAGTGGCAGAACTAGCTTCCACCGTGTCATCACTCGTGTCGGCTGTTTTACAGAACATCCCTTGTTGTTTTTCTACGGCTGATATCAGCTGGCGCAATCTGTCCTCGCAACGGCTTATAGCGAGGCATCCATGCTAACTACAAAGAGAGGGAGTGACAATCAGTATAACAACATGGGCCGCTTGCGGCCCCATACTTGAGACTCCTCGGTAAGAAAATCCGGCTGCTGTGCTAGGGGCAAACGCTCGATACCCCCGCCGGCCGCGTATGTCAATTTAGTAAAGTACGAGAAATTCTAAAATATCGCAGCGGCACACAGCAGAGGATACCTTCTCGGACGATCACTTTCGTCGATACTGTCGCCATCGCGTGGTGCAGTGCTCATCCAGCCCATTAGTTCATCAAGTTTTGCTCAACAAGCCAATAAGCGCTTACCGAAAGCGACATCACCGAAAGTGATCGTCCGGGAATACGTCCCCAGCATCTAACAGCTACCGTCTAGATATTCGGGGAGGGTCTACAAAGGAGGCTATGCTTTTTTGGGCGTGACGCCGCGCGAAGGACAATGCCCTCGCAGCCGCTCGTTTTCCAAACTGCTGTCACATGGACAGTTTGCGCCGGACTTCTTCGTTCCAGCCAGCTCACCTCAAACGTTCCATACGCGTCATGGCCAGCTTTGGATGCCCTACCTCCGCATCTGGTCCGAGCTCGCTCTTCAATCTGACAACCTACGTCGACGACGACCCAAGCGAACAGCAAGGCATATAAATGCTCATCAGATGCAACACCAAGTGGGCAAGTGGCAATGCACTCACACCCACTCGTTTTCCTGATCCGTTACATGGAATTTACATCCCGTATTAGAAGCTGCAATTACAGTCTTTTCGCTTTGTCTTGGGCACCAAAGCTTATCGATGCTTCCAAGTGGTTATTTGGTCTGCCGAGTTGTTTGTGGCGATAGCTCGCTGGTGTACTTCGATGTTTTAAGGTGACGTCGAGTCTAATCCCGGCCCTATGAAGAAGGTTGAAACTGAGGATGTTGCCCTTGTCTTAGAAAGAATGAAGAAACTTGATGAAGTTTGTGCATCCATACTCAAAACCAAACGAAATTGAAAGAAGGCCTAGATACTTTGTTAGGGAAGCTGAACAGTGTTAAAGCGAGGATGGTTGCTGCTAATACGCAATCAAGCACTTTCACTTTCACTTTATTACCTTAAAGGTCCCACTGTGGGTGTATTACATAAGCGTTGGGTGTACACAAAGGAAAACACGTTGAGCATTTGTGATGAGCAGTGAGCTCTTACAGCGTTAATGAAGGCGTGTGGTTTGGTGAATGCCGCGATGACGTGCGGCAGGCCGTTCTAGTCTACAGTGCTGCGTGAAAAAAAGAGGATGAACAGGTGAGAGTAGGCGTTCGGGACGCACCATACTTAGGCACCGTCCTGTAAGAAGTTTAATGCCAGCTGGAGGTAAGGTGTAAGGTATCTGATTGAGAGAACTGTGCTATATTTTGTGAATTCGGGATATACTAACGGTGCGACGGCGACAGAAATGGAGGGGGGGGGGGTGCAGACCTGTTTCTGCCTTTAATGAAGCTATGCTTATGCGGTATGAATACGTCGAGTGGGTAAACCTAGCAGCACGATTCTGCACCATCTCTAGTGCATTTATAGGATAAATTCAATTAGACTTCCAAATTGCGGATGCATGTTCATGTTTAGGGCGAATTAGGGACTTGTATGCAATGAGTATATCATGAGGAGGGGAAGGAAGGAGGAAGGAAGGAAAAAGTGGAGAAGGAAAGGCAGGGAGATTAACCAGTTTGGCTTAACCAGTTTCGCTTAACCAGTTTGCTACCCTACACATGGGAGAGGGATGGGGGAGATTAAAGATGGGGAAGGGGGAGAGGGAGAGACAGCACACAGCACAGCACACACACATCATCCGTTGGAGTCCATCAATCTGGCATGGTACGCGACGTCACTCTCACAGCCGCTTGTCCAATCCCGTCTCTTTCAAAAACCGAAGTAGTCCCTTTGTTGCCTTCACCTGCGATATCTTCTGTCGGCGGCATGTGAAAATCGTGTCGAGGGACAATGGTCTACTGTCAAGGCGCGCTAGAACAGATGCCAGGGACTGTCGCTGAACATTATATTCAGGACAGTCGCACAGAACATGTTCCAGCGTCTCCTCCCAAAGACAGGCATTACAGAGATCGTTGTCGGCCATTCCAATGCGGAAGGAGTAAGATTTAGTGAAAGCCACCCCCAGCCATAAGCGATAAAGCAGAGTAGAGCAGAGGAGGGGAATTTCGTAAATGGCATCTGAGGAAACTTGAGGTTGCGTTACTAGATGAGATGATGTTTTACACATACGGAAGCCAATCAAAACCTTCAGAGATAGTGATACCTAGGTATTAGCTGTATCCATGCTACTGTTAGCAATTGTGTACAGAAAAAAGAGAGAGTTACAAGAACGAGTGAAAGAAATGGCTTTAAATTTAGCTGGATTTAAAACCATTAGCCAACGGTCGCCCTAGTTTAGGATATTATTCATGTTCCGCTGCCGTGTGACGTGGTCGTTAGTGTTAGTTCGTGATTGGTAAATACCACAGTCGTCTGCAAACATGCGAATTGTGCAAGCAACTTGCAGTGGCAGATCGTGTATGTGTATGAGAAACAATAGGGCGCCCAATATGGAGCCCTGGGGGGTGCCAGATAATACGGGGACAGGAATAAAGAAAGTGTTATTGCGCCATACATATTGTGAATGGTTAGTAAGGAATTTTTGAATCCATCGAAAGACAGCTGGATGCAGGCCCAAATAAGGGAGTTTAAATAGTAAGCGTTGGTGGGATGCTTTGTGGAACGCTTTAGCGAAATCAAGGGAAATTGCGTCAGTCTTAATGTTAATATCTAAATTTGAGTGTAGGTCATGAAGGAAAAGAGCTAACAGAGTTTCACAAGATATTGTCACGGCTCACTTGAGACAAGAGCGGATAGCGTTATTTTAATCTTGACAATTAGAACAAGCGTTCAGTGTTCGCTTCTTCTCTAGCACGCTCGCTTGCACCCACGAGGTCGTCGTCCTCGTCGTCAGCGTGGTTGGGCACATATGGCGTCGCGGCATTTGCCCCGCTTCAGACGGAGCATCGTCCCGATGCTTGGCGGGTAGCACCCGGTGTCCAGCCCACCAGCAAGTGTCCATGTCATTCAGCCAAATAAGGTTTCATGCGCACCACGTGCACAGTCTCAGGCAGGTCCTGACGGCGCCTCGAGCAGAATTGGCTGTCAGGGATGACTTCATAGTTGACGTGGCTAAGGCGTCGTAGAACCTTGTACGGTCCGAAGTATCGGCGCAGAAGTTTCTCCACGAGGCCTCAGCGGCGCACTGGAGCCCAAACCCAGTCTCTTTGGCCGGGCTGGTAGACGACGCATCGATGGCGTTGATTGTAACGTCGCGCATCACGGTCTTGCTGGCTAGTTATGCGAACGCGTGCGAGCTGTCTTGCTTCTTCGGCGCGCTCTGTAAAATCTGCGGCGTCATTCTCGGAATCGCTGGAATCATGAGGAAGCATAGCATCTAGCATTGTAGTCACTTCTCGACCGTGGAGGAGTCTGAATGGCGTCATTCTTGTTGTTTCTTGCCGAGCCGTATTGTAAGCAAACGTTACGTAGGGTAAAATTTGGTCCCAATTCTTGTGTTCCACATCGATATACATGCACAACATGTCTGCAAGAGTCTTGTTGAGGCGCTCCGTAAGTCCATTGCTTTGCGGGTGATAAGCTGTCGTCCTTCTGTGTGCTGTGCCACTGAGCGTGAGTACAGTTCGCAAAAGTTCAGCCGTGAATGTGGTTCCCCTGCCGGTTACGATGACCGCTGGAGCACCGTGCCTAAGGACGACGTTTTCGATGAAGAACTGCGCGGCTTCGGCTGCTGTGCTGCTCGCAAGTGCTTTGGTTTCTGCATAACGCGTAAGGTAATCTGTCGCAACTATGATCCACTTATTTCCTGCAGTTGATATTGGGAATGGGCCCAAAAGGTCCATCCCAATTTGTGCAAACGGTGTTTCCGGCACTTGAACCGGATGTAATAGTCCGGCAGGTGTCGTAGGTGGCACTTTTCGTCGCTGACAGTCAAGGCACGTTCGAACGTAGTGCTTCACGTGTGTTGCGAGCCGTGGCCAGTAGTATTTCTCTTTGATCCGTGCTAATGTTCTTGTGTAGCCTAGGTGGCCCGACATAGCTTCATCGTGACAGGCCTGCAAGATTTCACTGCGGAGAGTTTTAGGGATGACCAGTAGATATCTCTTCCCTGTTGAAGAGAAGTTCCTCTTAAAAAGAACACTGTTGCGCATGCAGAATGATGACAAGTTCCTTGAGAACAATCTGGGCTTGTTTGTGGTGCGGCCTTCTAAGAAATCAATTAGTGAAGCGAGCTTGTAGTCATCTTGCTGTTGTTGAGAGATGGTAGCTGCACCAACAACTCCTAAAAAGCCTGCGGATTCGTCATCATCTCGGCCTGACGACTCGATCGGTGATCTGGAAAGGCAGTCGGCGTCTAAGTGCTGTCTTCCCGATTTATAGACCACTGTCATGTCGTACTCTTGCAGCCGTAGGCTCCAGCGTGCCAAACGTGCAGATGGATCTTTCATGTTGGTCAACCAACAGAGAGAATGATGGTCACTTATGACTTGAAATGGGCGGCCATATATGTACGGGCGGAACTTGGTAATGGCCCATACTACAGCCAAGCATTCCTTCTCTGTGGTGGAGTAGTTCGACTCGGCACATGACAGTGTTCTACTCCCGTAAGCGATGACTCGCTCAGCGCCGTCTTGCCGCTGAACAAGGACGGCACCTAGACCCACATTGCTGGCGTCGGTGTGGATCATTGTCGGCGCATCCACGTCAAAGTGGGCAAGAACAGGCGGAGTTTGTAGACGGTGCGGCAACTCGTTAAATGCCGCCTCCTGTTCCTCGCCCCACATAACAGTTCGGCGGCGGTGCACGAACAGTGCAAATCGTAACACACCTTCTGCCTTTGCAGCTCGCTGTCCTTGGCTCAACTCACGGAAGACCGCCCTTATCAACCTCGTGGACGGACGCTCCGCTGCAAGCTTGGTCACCGTGGTCCTGCGCCTGCGCTTGGATCTTCACGTGGCCGCAAGGCCAGCTGGTTGTGAAAAACGCATAAAAGGACGGCTTCACCGAGTGGGCCACGCAGTTCGGCGGCGGTGCACGAACAGTGCAAATCGTAACACACCGTCTGCCTTTGCAGCTCGCTGTCCTTGGCTCAACTCACGGAAGACCGCCCTTATCAACCTCGTGGACGGACGCTCCGCTGCAAGCTTGGTCACCGTGGTCCTGCGCCTGCGCTTGGATCTTCACGTGGCCGCAACGCCAGCTGGTTGTGAAAGACGCATAAAAGGACGGCTTCACCGAGTGGGCCACGCAGTTCGGCGGTGGTGCACGAACAGTGCAAATAGTAACACACCTTCTGCCTTTGCAGGTGAGAATTGGTGTTACTTGTTTTTAAGTTTGCTTCTGTTCTTGTGCACTGCTGCCGAACACAGCGTGAAGTGTATTTGTTTTGCATGAAATGTATTTGCTTTGATAATGGGGAAAGACTCCGCAAAGAACGCCGGAAAAGATGCAGAGAAGGACACAACTGACACAAAAGATCTTGCAGAGCTGTCAAAGGCGTTTGAAAACTTCAAACGTGATTTCAGAATTCAGATGAGGGAAATTAAAGACAGCATAACATTTTGCTCTGATACTTGCAGTGAGGTGAAAGATGCAGCCATTGATATTAAGAATATGAGAGCTGAAATGCAAGAACTTATCAGGCAAAACATGGAACTAAAAGCAGAAAACAAGAAACTGGCACAAAAATGCAATGAGCTAGAGCAGTATCAGCGCCTAAACAATCTTGAGATAAAAGGTGCCCCGGTCGGAAATGATCCAGTGGCAGTTTTAACAAAGATAGGGGAAGCTGTCGGCACGACGATTGATCCGGCTGACATCGACACATGCCACTGGATTCACACTCCTAAACCAGGCGTGCAGAAGATAATCGTTCGTTTTGTCAAAAGAACAAAACGTGACGATATTCTGGCGAAGTGTAGAAAGAAAAGGCTGGATAGCTCTGTGTTTGGGGATAAGAAGAAAATGCCCATTTTTGTAAATGAGCATTTGACTCAGAGGGGCAAGGCTTTGCTTGCAGCGGCAATACAGAAAAAGAAAGAAACTGGCTGGAAATTTGTCTGGACATCTGGTGGCAAAGTGCTAGCACGCAAAGTTGAAGGTTCACGAGTGATACACATTGCGGATGAGGCAAGCCTGACTAAAATAGGGAACTGAACATGCAATGTGAAATACGAAATTGAAAACGGTTTATTATGTCTGATCTTTTTAATAACCGAAAGTATTATGATGTTGCGGAATTTAATAGCGAATTCCGCTCTAGCAAGAACTTGTTTTCGACATTACATATAAATTGTAGAAGTATGAAAAGAAAAGTCGATAATATTGCTGTTTTCTAGTCTCTATCAATTGGGTTTGATGTGCTAGTTTTCTCAGAAACATGGATCACTTGTAAAGAAGATGCACCATTCCTTCCAGGTTATCGAAATGAAATCCTTTGTCGTGAACAACAAAAAGGTGGAGGTCTTGCTATTTATTTTAAGGCTGCGCTTTCTTGTGAACTGCTTGATAAATATTCTGTCATGAATGATGATATTGAATGCATGACTATGTGTATTGGGCCATATTTAGTAGTTGGTGTATATAGGCCACCCCGTGGCCACAAAAAGAAATTTATTCAGTTCCTTGACGTTGTGTTATCATCAACTGTTCTCTGGAATACTCCTTGCATAATTATGGGCGATATAAATATTGACCTCTGCTCCAATGATCCCTATGCGAAAGAATTTGAAACGCTTTTGCTTACATATGGAAGTGCAAATTTTATAACATCACCTACTAGGATTACGCCAGTAAGCGCTACGCTGCTTGATATATGTGCTTCAAATTTAAGTTCGCAGAATATAAAAACCGGGGTTTTTTCGTATGACATCAGTGATCATATGCCCATCTTCTTTCTGGTATTATCTACTTCTCGCCTTTGCATACCAAAAACCCAGACATTTCTACATCGAACTAAAAACAGCAAAACTCGGGAAAATTTTTTTCACTTAGTTCAGAACCTAGATTGGAGCACTGTTTACAGGCAAAGTAACCCTGATGAAGCGTATAACGCCTTCCTAAAGCTGTTGCGTGCTAGTTATCATGCAGCATTTCCACTTCATGAGTTCCCACGTGATATAAATAAAAAATGCAGAAAGCCTTGGATAAATTGTGATCTTTAGAGGCGCATTCAAATAAAGAATAAGTTGTACCACGATTTCATCCACTCGAGAGAGACTGACGCGTTCACTAAATATAAGGCATATAGAAATGTTTTAACTTCAGATATAAGGAAGGCTAAAACGAACTACTATGAAAAGTTATTTGAAAAAATTTACAACAATAAGAGAAAATTATGGGAAGTTATAAATGGGCTTACGAAGAGGAATAAAGGTTGTCATAGGACACAAGACCTAACAATTAATGGCGAAACACTCAGCGGCGAAAGTTTGGCCAATGTCATGAACGAACACTTCATAAACGCGGGCTCCTATGTTGCAACCGATGGAAATACGGAAAGTGCCCCAACTGCTGATAAGTCTACTGTACCTTATTCTATCTTTTTGGTTCCCACAGATCCGGTTGAAGTAGAAAACTTAATCAGAAAGCTTAAAAATAATGTTGCATCAGGTATTGATGAAATAGGTTCTGCTGAGTTGAAATTGATATCACCATTGATATGTGATGTATTGTCCTATATTATCAACCTCACCCTCACTGCCGCTGTATTTCCGGAACAGTTAAAGGTGGCAAAAGTCACTGCAGTACACAAAGGTGGTGATATCAATAGTTTAGCAAATTATCGACCAATATCTGTGCTTCCAACAATATCAAAAATATTTGAAGGAGTAATTTACAGTAGACTTGCATCCTTTTTTGATAAACATCAAATAATAACAAAGAGTCAATATGGGTTTCAAAAAAATAAGTCAACGGAGCAAGCTCTATTATATATTAAGGATAAGATAATCGACCATATGGAAAAGAAAAAATACACACTTGGGCTCTTTCTTGATCTTCAAAAAGCATTTGACTCCATACAATTCCAACTGTTAATTCAGAAATTATCGAGGTATGGAGTGCGTGGAGTCGCACTTCAACTCTTCAAAAGTTATCTTGAAGATCGCTATCAATTTATGCAAATTAATAACACAATGTCTAAAAAGATAAAATTAAACCAAGGAGTCCCCCAAGGATCCATATTGGGGCCACTATTGTTCCTTGCTTATATAAATGATATTGTAGAAATTCCTGATTCCCCTGAACTTATTATGTACGCTGATGATACAAACGTTTTCTTTTCATCAGACAATTTATTATCACTTGAAGTCAGTGTAAATAACTATTTACGGCATCTTTCAGGATTGTTAAGGCAAAATAAGCTACGCTTAAATGCCAAAAAAACAACCTATATGATATTCCGACCTATAAACAAGCCTATAAGTAAAATACGTGTCACATTTGAAGGAAATTGTATTACACATGTTAGGGAACAAAAATTTCTTGGTGTGTGGTTTCAGGAGGAATTAAACTGGAATACACATGTAAATCACCTGATTACCGCATTAGCGCGAATAGTTGGTAGTTTTCACAAAACAGTACACTTAATCCCATTAAGGTTAAAACTAAATATGTACTATGCACTCTTTCATTCTAAGGTAACTTATGGGATATTAGTCTGGGGAACAACATCGCAAAGAAATTACCAAAGACTTGTTACTATGCAGAAGAAAATATTGCGCTGTTTCGAAAAGTACAGGGGAAAATTACAAGACCTGCCAACTGCTCCACTGTTCATAAAACATTCCATGCTAAGGGTTGATCAGTTATACTATTTTAAATTGCTCCAAGTAATTCAACAAAATAAATTATATGAACAAAGCCGCACCGAAAAACTATACTACTGTTTACGAGAACAAAGGATTCGAGCACCTAAAGTAAGAACTAATTACGGAAAACAAAGTGCTGCGTACCAGACACATCATGTTTTGAGTATTCTTGCAGATAGATTGAACTTTACAGGTAGTAGTGCTGCATTTAAAAAACAAGCAAAGAACTTATTAATTACCACTTGTATACAGTATAATCATTAACCTGTGAATTTTCATGCCTCGACCAATGCATAAATCATTCAAGAATTAATATTTTGAGTGTTTCCATGTATAATGTAATTTCATCGTATCCTCATGCATTCTTAGTTTCAAATTTCTTGAATTTATTTTGTGTAGCTATATATTATGGCGTGCGCGCGACCTTTTGTGTATGATTATTTAGAGATGTTATGTAAATTTTTCACTTGTTCATGTGATTTGTTATGTGTACTCTTGAAGGTAGCTAGTTCTCTATTTTCCTGAAACTGATGTACTGCAATCTTTTTTTGTTTTTTGTTTTTTTTTCTGTTGAACTCGAAGCGTGTGAGCTGCCACGAACTGCGGAGGGACAGGGACCTTTGTCAGGCTTGATTGCCTTTAGCCCCTGCCCCTGCAGTGAGCTTTGTATGCTGCTTACTGTAAATAAAAAAAACACTTACTTACTTACTTACATAAACGGGACATCTTCTCTGGTTAGGCAGGTGAGCGGTGAGGCGATGCGTGCAAAGCCCGCAATAAATCGCCGGTAATATGAGCATAGGCCCAGGAAGCGTCTGACTGCCTTCTTGTCCGTAGGCCCTGAAAACTTTGCGACGGCTGCGATTTTCTCAGGATCAGGTCTGACGCCTGTGCGACTTACAATGTGGCCCAAAAACTGTAGTTCTTGATAGCCAAAGTGGCACTTTTCAGGTTTTAAGGTAAGCCCAGCGGACCGTATGGCTTGAAGAACTGACCGTAGCCGACTGAGATGTTCATCAAATGTGGCAGAATAAACAATCACATCGTCTAGGTACAATAAGCAAGTCTTCCACTTAAGGCCTGAGAGAACAGTATCCATTAGTCTTTGGAACGTGGCTGGGGCGGAGCACAAACCAAAAGGAAGAACTTTGAATTCATAGAGCCCATCAGGCGTCACAAACGCAGTCTTTTCGCGATCCCGCTCATCGACCTCTATTTGCCAGTATCCACTTTTTAAGTCCATCGATGAGAAGTAACGTGCATGCCGTAGCCTGTCGAGGGAATCGTCGATGCGTGGTAAGGGATACACATCTTTTTTCGTGACCCGATTGAGCTTGCGATAGTCGATGCAAAACCTCAGGCTGCCATCCTTCTTCTTAACGAGTACCACGGGTGATGCCCAAGGGCTTTTCGACGGCTGGATAACATCATCGTCCAGCATTTTCTTGACTTGCTGCTGTATTGCTTCACGCTCTTTTTCAGCCACGCGATACGGATGCTGTCGGATGGGTATTGCTGTTTCCTCCGTAATGATGCGGTGTTTCGTCAGTGGTGTTTGACGCACTCGGGACGTTGTAGAGAAGCAGTCTTTAAAATGGTCAATCAGTCCTCTGAGCCCTTGTTTCTGTTGGGGCGCTAAACCTGGGTCAACGTCGACGACGGGTATAGATGGCATCGTATCGGTGGTTGATTCCTGTTGTACAGCAAAGCAGTGTTGGACGTGGTCCATTTCGTCAAAGTACGCCACAGCGGTGCCTTTACTGATGTGCCGGCGTTCATCGGTAAAATTTGTCAGTAGTACCTCTGTGCGACCGCCGATTAGGCTGACGGTACCCCGAGCGATGGCAATACCTTGATGGAACAGAAGTGCAGTTAGTTGTTCGGCTACACCGTCCTTGTCAAACTATTCTCCGCAACTTACGGAGACAAGACTGCATGATAGTGGTGGTATGCAGACGTCGTCGTCGGCGACACGTAACGATGTACGTCGGCGCTCTTCGTCTTGGCTTGTGTCTGTACTAGTTGACAAGGTTATCTCGCCGTCCCGTATGTTAACCACGGCGCCGTACTCCCGCAAGAAGTCCATTCCAAGGATGAGTGATCTGCAGCACTCTTTTAAAATCATTAAAATGGCGACAAAAGCTGTATTTCCTATCTGGAGCCGTGCAGTACATTTTCCTGTAGGTACCATTATCTGGCCCCCGGCATTTTGAATAGAAGGGCCCGTCCATTGCATTCTGACTTTCTTAAGCCGGTCTGCCAACTGCTCACTCATTATCGAAAAGTCTGCACCAGTATCAACTAAAGCTGTCACGTCGTGCCCATCAATTGTTAAGAGTAGGTCGGCACTTACAAATTCGTCGGCGTCCCGTTTCTCCGGGTTGCTGTGCTCGTTTCTCAGTAATAATGGGGAACTTTCGGCGGTTCGACAACTTGCAACCTTCCCCCCGGAGGTCGCTGATTTCAGTTTCCCCGCCGTGGGCTTGGAGAGCGGCCTCGTACCACGTCGGCGAAACTGCGACGGTTCGGCGAAGAATAACGTAATGGAGACGGCGAGCGCGACCGCAGATTAGCTGAGCTGCCTTGTTCCTGACTGACACTGTCGTCGAAGCGTGGATGTCTCTCTGGAAACTGGCGCGGAGTGGCAAGTGACATTTCCTGGATGCCACGCTGGCGATGAGGGCAAAAACGATAAATGTGCCCTGGTTCGCCACAGTGAAAACACAATGGTCGGCGATCAGCAGTGCGCCATACGTCGGTCCTGCGAGGCTGGGGTCGCCTGAAATGCTCCCGCTGCGTCCAGGCAGCAATAGGTGGCCGCTGGTGGTACTGCTGTACCGGCATGGCAGAAAGCGGGCGACGGACAGCGTCTGCGTAGCTATATGCGCGTGGCTCGAAGCGCGGCTCGGGACTCAGTTCAGGGAGCGGCTCAGGAGGTGCTAATGCTTGCCGAATTTCTTGGCGAACAACTTCAGCGACCGAAGCGACAGTAAACTCCTTCGGTGTCACAGTTTGCTTCGCAATCTCCTCGCGCACAATGTCTCTTATCAGTTGACGCAGCGAGGTCTCGTCCGTCGCTGTCAGTACTGTGGCTCCTGCAGGCGCATCGTTAGTCAGGCGTTCGTATTGCCGACAACGCTGCTGGAGCGCCCGCTCGATTGCTGTGGCTTCCTTAATGAATTCTTCCACTGTTGTAGGTGGGTTACGCACGAGACCAGCGAATAGCTGTTCTTTGACGCCGCGCATGAGATGGCTCAGCTTCTTCGAATCCGGCATGTTGGGATCCGCGCGACGAAACAAACGAGACATGTCCTCGGCAAACATGGAGACACTTTCATTGGGCTTCTGAATGCGCAACTCGAGAAGTCGTTGTGCATTATCTCGGCGATCAGTGCTTCCGAAGGTGTCAAGTAGCCGACGGCAAAATTCGTCCCACGTTGTCAAATGTGCCTCGCGGTTTTGGAACCACGTCCTTGCGCTACCTTCAAGAGCGAAGTACACATTAGATAGCTTCTGGTCCGGACGCCACTGATTGACCTTAGCTACGCGTTCGTACTGGTCCAGCCAGTCTTCGGCGTCTTCGTACGTGTCACCGTGGAAGCTTGAGGGGACTAGATTGTTTTGGATAGTCACCTGTGTTGGACTTGCAATCGCCATTTCCTGAGTCATTGAGGTCGCTGACGAAGTTCGTTGCAAGAGACCGAATTCCGGGCACAGACCTTGCAGGCGGCGGCTTGCACGGTGCACAGGTGTCTCGACGCGTGGATGATGTCTTGAAGGGCTGGACGCAGGTCTACTCGCAGGAGTCGTCCCTATCATGAGGCGATGATGCGATACCCAGCACCTCCACCAGTGTCACGGCTCACTTGAGACAAGAGCGGAGAGCGTTATTTTAATTTTGACAATTAGAACAAGCGTTCAGTGTTCGCTTCTTCTTCTCTAGCACGCTCGCTTGCACCCACGAGGTCGTCGTCCTCGTCGTCAGCATGGTTGGGCACAGATGGCGTCGCGGCAATATTCTCTTCGAAACCCATGCTGCGACGGAACAAAAAAGCTATTAGAATCAAGGAAGTTCATTATATGAGTGTAAATGATACGCACCATGACTTAACATAGTATTCTTGTTATGGAGATAGGCTAGTAGTGTAGCGTTGAAAATCGGTTAGCTGACTTGTAAACCGGAACGACCTTGCCCACTTTCCCTTCATTTGGTACAGTGCCCGAACACCAAGATTGCAAGAACAAGAAAGTCAGAAATGCGGCAGAAATAGGCTTAGTGTTTTTAATAGTTTAGAGGTGACCTCGTGAACACCCGCGGACGATACAGTTTAGATTTTCAATAAGCGATGTGACGCCGTACGCGGAAAAGGGTATGGCCGGCATTGTAGACGTGGCAGGTAGATAAAACACGGGTAGGGGAACTTCCGGTTGAATCGTAAAAACTAATGAAACGGGGAAACTGAAAGTATCAGCGCAACCAGAGTCTGGAATAGTATCACATTTATCATATAAATATGCATAGTGCGAGTAGGCTGAAGGTTCACGGTCTGTCAGAATGCACGAGGAGAATCAGTTATCATGCGGGGAAGGTCTGAGTGATGCAAAAAACACTTGCGTTGGCGAAGCGCTGTTAGATATGCGTGCTCAGGTTGATAGTAACTGTCGCACTAGTCCGCATTTGGTTTTAACTTCGGAGAACGAAACAGCCGTTTCTTTTCGTTCTGAAGTGTTTTGAAGGTTTTCATGAACTATGGTTTGTGGCAGTTTGCAGGAATAGAGATAACTGGAACATGCTTATCGACTAAAGAATTCATCTTGTTCTTAAATAATAACTGTTGTAATAGTCAGTAATAACTATTGAACATTTTATAATAAGATATACTAACAAGTAATAACTATTGACTAAAAGGGTTGCTGTACTGAAGAGGCGCGAGGCAGAGGAAGGCGAAGCTACAGTTACGAAAAAACAGGAGGCAGCCTCACAGAGTGAGCTAAACCGTTCGAATAAAAGGGTAGCGACGCTGTAAACACCCATCGCCACTCAATGCTCAGATGAGGTCGGCACACTTGAACACGCTCTTGGGTCTCTTTCAGAGCAGCTTGCATAAAATACAACCATGTGCGATAATGCAGAGAATCGCTTGCGATGACCCAATCTTCTTAGGAATAGAAGATGATCACAACGAAGACTGGCCAGCATCTGAGCAAAACATCACCCAATATTGTGCAGAAAAGCTTGACATAGCTACAAGTGCAGAGCTCGAAAGAGTGCACCAGGGCATTGTGACGCAAATAAATACGGAGAAATTATACCGAAATTGACGTATTTCAAATTCAATGCACATCTTCTTTCCTGTGTACATAAACTGAAGGGAACGCGCTTTTCCATTGGCGAAGATTTTTCGCTAAGAACGAGCACAAAATGCTTGGTAGCTACTACACTGCTGTTACACAAGATTGCGAAAGCCTGCTGCACATTTGGTAATACATGGAGTAATCCAATTGGGGTTAGACTCTTTGTAAGACTTGTTGATAGTGCTTTAAGTTATACAACCCAGGTTAATACCTCTTCGGGGACATGACGAGGTGCAATTGTAAGTACGTGTGTGGCACTAAGGCAACCTCCTCGTCAGGCGCAGTGGCACGCGCTTCTTCAGCAATGCAGCACTTGCGCGGCCGTCCTCATGACCGGCAAGAGCGTGCACGCTCCTCCATCGCTCGCTGTGGATAACCACCGCCGTCTCCTACTGTGACGCCAATGCACAGGGAGCGCTCGCCCGAGTATCTCAGCAACAATACCTGCTGTTACAGTGAGTGCTAGTAAAATTCCCTAGACAATTAGAAATGCTTACATAAGGGAATACGAAAGCATTATACCATTTGTAGACCTCGAAAAGTCATCAATGCGCTCATTTTATGCACTCATCACGTGGCGCCACCTCCTCCACATGATCACGTGCACTACCCAATGACGCACGCCCTGGTCATCGAGATGGGTTGCGACGTGACGTGTGCAACTAGGCACGCATTAGAGGCATCTTTCGTAAGCCAGAAATGTGGTGCAGTCGTGGCTTCAGGGAAGCGTGCTCATCTCGCAAGACGGAGGTCGGGGCTCAATTCCCAGCTAGATTGAAATGCCAAGAAGTTTTCTTTGAAGAGTCACCTATTTACCTTTTACAGAAACCTTCCTGAGAAATGGGACGTTGATTCGAACTCTTTTTCTACGTGTTTTTACTGTTGTGGCGTCAACCATTTTCCATCAGGGCCCAATCGGAATAACGCAAAAAGGTATCTTGTGTCTCATAAATAACGCTAACGTATCTACTTCAGGCGGTATGAGGGCAATAATGAAAAAATAATAAACAATCCCATTTCAGTAAATACTGAATTCTTATTTCCTATTTTTGAGTAATCCTTAACTACTGGAATAGTGCAATCTGACTGAAAGATAGCGAATGTAATACCCACATTTAAAATCGGAAACAAAAGCGCAGCTAAAAATTACCGTCGTATATTACGCGCGTCTCCTGCAAAGTGTTAGAACACATGATTGCGCCTCGTTTTTTTCAGCTATCTTCAGACGAATAACTTTTTACGCTAATCAGCATGCATTTAGAAAGCATCACTTCCGCGAAAAACCATTATTCGAACTACCTACTGACTTTCACTTGAGTATGCACAATAACCTGTAAACTGAATAAGATTTCTTGACTTCGCCAAAGCCTTTGAGCGCGTAGGTCACTGCCACATTATTTCAAACTTATCACTACGTCTAGGCTTATAACCTTTATTATGGCTTCGTAACTTCCTTTCGCATCGCCAATAGTTCATTCTTGTTAACAACCTATTCTCGAATCTTTCCCCAGTTACTACGGTATTCTGCAGGACAGCGTACTCGTCCCATTATAATTTCATATTTATATTGCTACGTGAACGAAGGATTTCGGAACTGCAGACAATTTACAAAGTTGATTGGTTAAGGATAACTCCAGTGCTGGCAAATTCAGCCGACTGCTTGAGAGCCAGAGAGTCGTTCGTCTTCTTCGTCGGGGCGCTCGTGGGCATCGTCCACAAGAAGCACACAATATGCATGTACCATTATCCCTGGCGGAGGAAGCACCGTCCCAGTTTGTCTAAATATCGCTGGTAACAGGCGAGTAATGTGGTCATTAAGGGTTACGGACTGGATTCCAAGGGAAGGGAAGCGTAGCAGGGGGCGGCAGAAAGTTAGGTGGGCGGATGAGATTAAGAAGTTTGCAGGGACAACGTGGCCACAATTAGTACATGACCGGGGTAGTTGGAGAAGTATGGGAGAGGCCTTTGCCCTGCAGTGGGCGTAACCACGCTGATTATGATGATGATGATGATGATCATGATGATGATGAATATGGTTTCACGTGTGTGACATGCCCAACGTCAGTGGAAGTTGGGCCAGATGAGGCACTGGCACTAACTGAGGTGATTTCGTAGTAACTGGAGTCATGGCACGCAACACTCGATATGGGCGATATAGTTTTTCTGACAGGCCAACGTGACAAGTCGGGGACCACAGGAGTACCAGGGATGCAGGAGAAAAGTGCACGTCTCTGTGTTGCTGTTCGTACAAGCGCTGTTGCTTCTCTTGAGAGATCAGGAGGCTAGCACGGGCAATTTCACGTGCTTGGGTTGCCCTGGTGATGGCGTCAAGTGCATACTCGTTGGTCTCAGCTGCGGTGGATGGAAGGGATGCGTCCAGTGGCAATGTGGCTTCTCGGCCGAACAGCACAAACAACAGGGAATAACCGGCAGTATCGTGACACGATGAATTATATGCAATAATTACATAGGGTAAGCCAAAGTCCCAATCAGTGTGGCCGTACAAGACACACTTCGCAATCATGTCGGTTAGGGTGCTATTCAGACGCTCCGTGAGACCCTTAGTCTGTGGATGGTAAGACTTAGCTTGTGCTTGGGTGAGCAGGACTGCGGAATGTCGACGATGACTTTAGCAAGAAATGTCCGACCACGGTCTGTGAGCAGTTGGTGTGGAGCACCATGCTACCGAAACACGTCTCGTCAAAGAAAATCGGCGGCATCTGTGGCGCAGCTTGTTGGAAGTGCTCTGGTGATCGCGTAGCACGTGGCGTCATGTGTCGTCACAGCAACCTATTTGCTGCCAGGAGTGGGTAGAGGGAAATGGCCAAGTAGGGCCAAAACACGAAAAAAAAATGGCTCCGGAGGAATGTCGAGCGGTTGAAGGCACCCGTCAGGGAGCGTCGGTGGTGCTTTTCGGCACTGGCATTTCTAGCACGCCGCAACGTATTTCTGGACGGAGCGGGCAAGGTCAGGCCCAAAGAACCGTCGGCGAATCCAGTCCTAGGTGGGCGAGCTGCCAAGGTTACCTCTCGTTGGTAAATCATGAAGTTCTTGGGGAACAGCTCACCGGAGGTACTCAGGAATGACGAGGAGTAGGGTAGGACCAACGGGGAGTACATTGTGGTGGCATGATACAGCATCCCTGGGAACAAACAGGTGAATGGACGAATTCCAAGCCATCAATGATGGCGCGCAAGGTGGAATCACGGCGTTCGTCGTCGGCTTCGTGTAGCAGCTGCGAAACGGAGAAAACGCAAGCGTCGGCGTCGGGGTCAGGGTCGCCGGGTGCTTCGACAACTGAATAGCGTGATAAACAGTCTGCGTCTTTATGTAATCGGCCGGACTTGTACACGACAGCATAGGAATACTCTTGCAGCCACAGAGCCCAGCAATCAAGCCGGCTGGTAGGATACTTGAGTGAGGAAAGCCAACAGAGCGCGTGCGTGATTGAAGAGAAGTCCTTGCCATACAAGTACGGGCGGAACTTGGAAACCACCCACACGAGAGCCAGGCATTCACAATCTGTAATCGAATAGTTGCGCTTCACTGCTGTGAAGAGGCGGCTTGCGTTGGCGATAACACGATCTTGACCCTGTTGGCGCTGGGCTAAGACGGCTCCAATACCGTGACCACTAGCATCGGTACGCACTCCTGTAGGAGAGGACGGCTCAAATTCGGCCAGTATAGGCGACGTGGTGAGAATGTTGGTGAGGTTGGCAAACGCGACAGTTTGAGCGGGGCCCCACGTAACCGGCACGTCCTTCTTCAGAAGTTCAGTAAGCGGTCGGACAATTGCTGCGAAGTCTTTAACGAAGCGTCAGAAGTAGGACCAGAATCCTACAACACTTGGGAGGTCTTTGCCAGACTGAGGTACAGGAAAAGTCGTGCCAGCACGAATTTTCTCCGGTTCTGGTTGAATACTGGAAGCGTCGGCGAGGTGGCCAAGCACTGTAGTCTGCCGAAGACTGAACTGACACTTAGATGAATTTAGCTGCAGCCCTGTATCGCGGAAGACTTGAAGAACAGTTGATAAGCGTTGAAGGTGTATCTCAAATGTAGGTGAAAATACGAGAACGTCGTGTATGTAGCCTAAACTTGTTGACCATTTGAACCCTTGAATCAAACAGCCCATCAAAAGTTCGAACGTTGCTGGAGCGTTGCATAGACCGAAGGGCATAAGTTTGAATGGGTAGGGACCTTCAGGGGTGACGAACACGGTCTTCACATGCTCCTTTTTATGTACAGAAATTTGCCAAATACCAGACAGAAGCTCTATTGATGAAAATTAGTGGGTACCGTGGAGAAAATCGAGGGCGTCGTCGATGCGAGGCAAGGAGTTGACGTTTTTCTTGGTAATGCGGTTTAGATGGCGATAATCTACGCAGAAACGCCATGTGCCGTCTTTCTTTGAACAAGCACCTCGTGCGACGCCCAAGGGTTGGACGAAGGTGTACCAATGTCTTTGGCAAGCATCTTGCTCACATTATCTTGAATAACCTTATGCTCCGAAGCCAAAACTCGATGTGGCCGACATGACAGAGCTTGCATCCCCGGTATTTATGTGATGCGTAACAATTGATGTTTGGCCCAATTCTCGATTGTTGAGGTCGAAGATGACGGGGTAGGAAATCAAAAGACGACACAGATCTGCTGCTTGTTCAGGCGATAGATCCACAGCAATACTAGGACAAAATGTGGCGTCAGGGCACATGGCATCCTTTGGAAAGGTGAAGAATCTTAGAACACGTATACTAAAAATGTCATGAAGTAGTCATCTAGTATAGCACGCAGCGTTGTAACCGATATTCCTTGGGGTAAAACTTCCTTTGTCCAGCAAAAATTGACGATGGGGAGAGAGAGAGAGAGAAAAAACTTTATTTTCATGTTCGGTGGTAACGTGGAAAGGCCCTCAGTCCAGAGCCTCGCTTGCGGCATTCTTCAGTGCAGCACTGATAAACGCCGCAAGGTACCGTTGGTCGTCGGCGCTGGCTGCTTCTGTCAGCCACCCGGCATGGGGTTTAGGGGAAAGATTTGTGGGGGCAGGAAGGGGAGGTTGGGGTGGTCCACAGGACCAGAGGACATGGGATGTGTTCGGGTGCTCGCCACAGTATCGGCAGGGTGGGGGATCTTCAGGTAAGTGGCCGCGGAGGAGGTGCATTCGCACTGGTGTAGGGAGTGTTTCAGTCTGGGCCTGACGAATCAGTACACCCTGTTCACGGGTGAGCACTTTGCTGAGTTTGGGGAACTTGCGTCTTGCCTCTTGATATGGCCGCAGAAGCAGGGGAGCCCACCTTTTCGTCTGGGCTGGTCGCGGAATGCAGGGTGCCTGGTTCAAAGTCTCGCAGGCGAGCTGATTAGCTCTTTCATTTCCCGGCAGTTCTCATGACCAGGTATCCAGATGATTTCCAGAGGACCCTGAAGGTGCTCTTGAATAAATGTCGAAGTGTGGGCAGGGAGATCGTTGTGCAACAATTTCCTGCAAGCCGCCATGGAGTCGGTAAATATGATTCTTGGGTAGGCTGAGTTACTAGGGGGCATGTGTTTGATCGCAGTTGCGATGGCTGTCAGTTCCGCTAAGGTCGGATCTGTCTCCGAGAGTACCTCCGTATGCACAGTCTGGAGGTCGTTATTCACGACTGCTATAGCGGAGCCCCGTGCACCAACGCTAGCATCAGCGTACAAGTATATGCCGTCAGGGTGTCTTGCCGTGTACCTCTTGAAGTAGGCCACTCGCTGTCGTCGCCTCTCCTTGCCTCGTTCTGGATTCATGTGGCGTGGCAGTGGAGCTATGGTTAGAAGTTCGCGTTGTTTCGGGGGCAGTGGGCGCGTGTTCAGAAGGGGCGCAGCTTCTGGATGATGGCCGATGCTGTGGAGGATGTGTGTACCTTGACACGTGCGCTGCAAACGCAGTTCTTGGCGACGACGATGAATGCTGACTAGTTTCGCCACCGTGTTATGGCAACCGATGTCAATGTATCCCGTTTAATCCCAATGTCAATCGGCATCCCGTTTAGTGCTGGCACTAAACGGGATGCCGATGGCCAGCTTTGTCGCCTTCCTGATGAGCGCATCAATGCGATTGATATCTTGCTTCCGGAGATTGGTATAGGGCAGGTGATAGCGCAGGCGCGACCTAATTAGTGCGTTTCTTAGTTGAAGCATATCCGCCTCTTTCACTCCATTTGCTCGGTTGGAGACCCTACGCATCATGTGCAGCACCTGTTCTCCTTGTCTGAGCAGGTGATGCACCGTCGCAGTGGGACCTCCATCTTTCTGGATGTGGAGACCGAGTACCTTAATACATTTTGGTTGGGAAATGGGCACGCCTTCGTTTACAATTTGTATGGTGGGCGGTCTCCATCTTTTGCGATGGACCAGTAGCAACTCCGATTTTTCCGGCGCACATTTAAAGCCAATAGTTTGAGCAGCCTCATGCACCCTGTTCATAGCCTGTTGGAGAGTTTCTTGGATATGCCCTGGCGAACCCGTGTTGATCCAGATGGTGATATCATCTGCGTAGATCGAATATTTGATGTCGGGGATGTCTCGTAGCGCTCCATGGACTACGCACATGGCAAGATTAAAGAGAGTGGGCGAGATCACGGAACCCTGCGGGATACCTCTCTGCGGCTGGGGATACTGTTGTGAGGTGATGTCGCCTACTCGTAGCGTGTACGTGCGACTCCGTAAGAAGTCCCTAATGTAGTTATAAAGCTTGGTTCCGCAGCCAGTAGCTTCGAGCTCTTGCAGCATAGCATCGTTGTTAACATAGTCAAAAGCTTTCTTGAGGTCTATGGCAAGAATAGCTTTAAGTTGAGCGCTGCTTGTTTCCTTCGTGATTTCTTCGTGTAGCTGCAGCAGAACGTCTTGAGTAGATAAGTGATGTCTATATCCAATCAAATTATGGGGTAGGTGTTGTGATTGCTCAAGGTGAATTAGAAGTATGTTAAGCACAATGCGCTCCATTAGCTTGCCGACGCATGATGTTAGCGATATTGGACGCAGATTCGCTATGGCTTGGGGCTTGCCAGGCTTCGGAATGAAAATGATGCTGGCTGTCTTCCACTCTTCTGGCAAGCTGCCCGTGTCCCACATATTGTTAATTTCCTGAAGTAGGAATGCATGATCGGCTTCTGTAAGGTTGCGGAGCTGTGTTGTCGTAATTTGGTCTGGTCCTGGCGCTTTATTCGGCTTTGCTTCTGCTAAGGCACGCTGTAGTTCCGCTAATGTGATTGGGCCGGTGAGACCCTCATTTTCTGGCTCTGCGCTTTTGTAGTCGGCATACTGTGGTTGCGCTGGATCCGCAATGTGTGTTGTTATAAGCTCGTTGAATAGGTCATCGGTATGCTCAAATGTTTCGAGCAGCTTTCCGAGCTTATGGGACGTTTCCGTGTTTGTCTGGGTTGGGTCAATGAGTGATCGGATGAGATTCCACGTGGAGCTCATATTCAATGTGTCATTGAGCTTGTTGCACGTATCGTACCACTGCTCACGAGTGAGATGTTCAGTGTAGTGGACGATCTGCTCGTTGAGCGTGTTGATACGTGAGCGTAGTTTTCGATTGAGCTTATTTCTTTTCCATCTCTTAATGAGGGCATGTCGTGCCTCCCAGAGATGAAGAAGATGCCTGTCCGTGCTTGGTTGCTCCCACTTCTCTATTATTTCCTTCGTGTGTGACTGGACCAATCTTTCAAGTGCGTGTTTTGGAAGTCTCCTACATGTGTCTTTCGGAACTCATTCCAATCCGTCAGGCGATGCTTGCGCTGGCGTTTTGGGAATCCTTTGATTTGCAGAAACATCTGTATGCCAGTGTGGTCACTCGTTAAAGTATCGTGCGTGTTAACCCATTGCGCTGACAGTCGTCCTTTAATGAAGGCGAGATCAGGCGTGGTATCTCTTTCTACGGAGTTTCCGTGCCGCGTCGGGGAGTCGGTCTCGTTAAGGAGAGTTAGCTGGGCCTGTTGCATATGGTATAATAGTGCGGATCCTTTGGAGGAGTTTTTTGTGTATCCCCATGAAGTGTGTGGCGCGTTGAAGTC
Source organism: Dermacentor albipictus (assembly GCF_038994185.2). Lineage (NCBI taxonomy): Eukaryota > Metazoa > Arthropoda > Arachnida > Ixodida > Ixodidae > Dermacentor > Dermacentor albipictus. Next base: position 8,051,981 of record NC_091828.1, on the reverse strand, counting down.
GCCTGCTATTAGATGATCAAAATACTTCGTTGGCCGCAGATGGGCAACCTCCTTGAAGAAGTCTACTTTCTGTTTTGGCGGGCTATAAACATTTGTGATGAATAAGTAGGGCTGTGCCTTGCTTTTGTCAATTTTAGTTGGAAAGACACGTACAGTGAGGCTCTGTTCCGTGCTGTGGACAACATTTGCCGCTATATCTTTACGAATAAGAATGGCCATTGCAGAATTATGGCTATACGCCGTATAGCCTGCAAGATGAGGTGTTTGGTTAGTTTCCTGGAGTAGGAGAATGTCGGGTCGACGATCTTGAGCGGCAATGTAGTGCGTGAGAAGGCCCCGTTTTCGAGCAATCCCTCTGCAGTTCCACTGCCACACCACCAGATTAGTCGCCATTGTTCTACTGATGATTTTGCGGAGCGCCCGCTGTAGGGTAAGGAGTGGGTCGCGTCACGCTGGTAGATCGACGTGCTCTGGGTCGTTCGCGCTCTTCCTGGCGCGGTAATGCGGCCATCGCAGCCTGCACTTGTGTAGAGACCATCGCCTCTGCCTGGCTCCTGAGGAGCTCGTTGAACAGGGAGCGCATTTGGCTCATTATTTGTTGAGTGTATGTTTTTAGCGCCTCCTCAACTTGAGCAGCAACCTGTTGAGCTATCTTGGCCTCTATACTGGTTTGCATTTCTTTCATTTCGTCCCTTAGTTGCTTAAAATCTGCTTCAAGGTGTTGTAGGGCTGTTGTGTGGTATCTTGCATTTTCATTGCCGGTTGCAATGACGCTGGTTCTGCTTCCTGAGCTAATGGTTGCTCTATATCACCCAATGGTGTAACTTCAGGTGCGTGTGCCTCTGCTTGCATGTCCATGCCTTCGGTAGGCTCTAGTGATTGTGACGATAGTGTTGACATTTCATTAGGTCTGCGGGTTTGAAGTAGAGCGTTCTTATAATCTTTGGCTACTTTTTGAGCTCGTGTTTGAACTTGAGATGCCTTGGTAACGGGGGGGAAAGGGGAGGTGCCGGGTGACTGACTCACGTTTCGCTGGTTTGCGGGTTGCTCGTCTTGTTGACCTCGGGAATGGTTGTGATCCGGAGACTGGCTGCCACCTCCGAGCCGGTTGCAGTCCCCGGACCGGCCGCCGCTCCCGGACTGGCCACTGCTGCCGGACTGGCTTTGGTGCCCGAAGTGGTCCCGGCCCCTGGAATGGCCGCGTCCCCTAGATCGGCTGCGGCCCCTGGATCGGCTCCTGCCTCTGGAGCGGCTGCGGCCCCTGGACTGTTGACGGCTTCTGGAGCTACTACTGTCTCTCGATGTGTTGTCGGAGTTGCGTTTTGGGCTTGGGCTTCGGCTTGCGATGGTGACTGTTTTCATTTGCTTGTCGTCCTTTCGTTGTTTCAAACGCTTCAGGTAGGCCGCTTCTCTGACCGCTTTATCAGCGGCTCGTCGCACTTCACAAGTTGGGTCATCTGCCTTGTGATCCTTTCCACAATTAGGGCAGCCTGGTTTGCAGTGATGATCCCCTACAGGATCTCCGACAGACTTTCCACATGTTCTGCATCTTTGTTTTCCATTGTCGCGACAAACGTCTGATCGGTGTCCTATAGCAAAGCATGTTGAGCAAAATTGCGCCTTGGGTCGGTGAGGGACGCAGCGGTATACACCTCCGCCGAAGATGACCTGGCGAGGTACATGTGAGCCCTTGAAAGTTATGATTGCAGTGGCTGTTCTACCCATCATACGAGCCGCAATAATCTCATAATTTGGGGCTCGGAGTTCACGCATCAATTCTTCGGTTGGGGCGTTCATTTCTACGTTGTGAATCACACCTCTGCACGAGTTATGGGGTGAAGCGATATAGATGTGGACAGGGTAAGTTTTGACATTAAGAGTGGTTTCATTAATGTGCTGGAGCTTTTCTGTCGCCGAGGGGTCATCACTGGTTATTATAGCCAAGTTCTTTTCTTCTTTGATGTCTACTGTAGCGGCGCGAGCCTCTGCAGCAGTCAGAGCTGCTGAGACGCTCAGCGCGTCGTGAAGCGTTCGTGGGCTCCACTGAGGTAGGAAAAGGCCAGTTGGCGGACGCAAAATGAGCGTTGCAACGTGCTGCGTACCTTGGGAACGTTTTGATACTCGAGTGGTCCATCCATCAGTGTCGGTGACGAATTTCGGGGCCATTGCTGCTGAAGGAGTGCGGGCCGTTGGCGTACTTGACGGTAGGCCTACTCGCCTAGCCGTTAGGGCTAGCTGAGCGCCCTGCCAGGTCCGTGACAAAAGCACAGAAACTCACAGTACGTTGGTCCGATCACAGCAGAAGTTGGCCAAAATGTTCGGATGATGTTCTAGAGGAGCCGAGCCGTGTCTGAGGACTGGTCCTTGTCGAATAACTTGGCATTCGGGTCTTTCCTGTGGAGCGATGCGAAGGCACGTATGCTCGGACAGGAGCGACGCTCGCCCAAGAGCTGACGATGGGGAGGCATGTCTAGTTATCGGCGATGACGGTGGCGACGGTTGGTCGGTTGGTCAGAGTGGTGCCCCGGCCAAGTTTTATGGACCGCTATAGGACAAAGGGAATCAACTGGAAGGCATGGGGTCGCAGCATAGATCTCTTTTGGCGGTCGGTCAGAGTGGTGCACCGGGCAAGTTTTATGGCCCGGCTTAGGACAAATGGAGCCAACTGCAAGGCACGGCGTCGAAACCTAGCCCTGCTTTGGAAACCGTCCCAAACACAGCGGGAATCGTGCGTGATGCGGGCGCCACCGGACAAAGGAGGGGGGCGGGTGGCTGCATTGCTGCCGGCACGGGAGGCGCCAAATTGCAGTCCGTGAGCCGGTGGCCACTTCCGTGCAGCCGCGAGTAATTCGGGGATGAATGCGCCTCCATGGTCGTCACACCATAGCACTGGCCTCCCATCAGACAAATCCCAGGGCACAAACAACAGAACGCAGCCTTTCTTTCTTTCGGGCTTCATTCCGCGGTATGTTCCATGAAAGCCCGTTGCTCCGCACATGCTTCGCCGAGGCAGTTGTCGCCTAGCAACAGAGGTGCGTCTGTTCCTTCTTTCACACTTCTTTCTGCTTGGGCCTTTTCTTTCGTACGCGCTTCTTTCAGCGGCCGTATTAGACAGCCTACAACCATGCACGAAGAAGTGTAAGCCCTCGCGGAGGACGCCACTCGGCCAGTCCTTTTTAAACGATGTTTTACAACGCGCGTGTGCTTCGAAATAGTTCACGTGTCCAAATCCTGCGCAGTCCAGCAAGGCCGTGAGGTGGCGTTGAGGCAGGACCTTGAAGTTGCCCCGTGGGAGGTATGAGCCCGGGTCACGTTAAACCTCGCCGTACATACAAGAAAGTTGTATCCATCCAACCATCCATCACACTAATAGCCTATACCAATTTAAAGCAATGCCGTTTGGATTAGGCAACGCCTCTGCCATCTTTGAGCCTATGATGGACTCCTTGCTCCAAGGTTTCAATAGGTGCACATGTCTCTGTAGCGCCACGAAACGGCGCTTTGGTGCGCAATGCAAAGAGCGCATGCACGAGGAACCACGTGACTTTTCTTCGTGAGCTTCGGAGTGAATAAAAGTTCAGTTGTTGTTTGGGAACCGTGGTTGCTTGTACTCACTTAGCTCACCCTAGCAGCGCGTTCCAAAATTGGTGACCCGGACGTGTAAGCAGCCACCGGGGTTGGGCATCAACGTCGCTATGACTTTGACGTTGTCGACGGACGCCACGTCTATGATTTCGACGTCCACGACTGACGCTGCGCCCACAGTCTCTTCAGTCGGCGGTAAGGTGCCCCCAATCTGGACCGCGGGCCTCGCACTCTGCTTCATTCAAGTAGAAGCGCATTTCGCAGCACGACGCACAACAGCAGACCTTACCAAATACCACTACGTCGTAAGCAGACTGCCACCGCCCATAGCCACTAAAATACGGGATGTTTTACTCGACCTGCCTGCCGAAAAAGCATATGCACGCTAAATGAAACCCTCATCCGTCGTGTCACGCCCCCCGAGTCGCAGCGACTACAGCAATTGCTTCCCTATACGGACCTCGGGGACCGTACTCCTAATCAGCTGTTGCAGCAAATGCTTCCATTGCACGGCGAAACAACGAATACTGAAGAAGGAGCATTATTCTGAGAACTCTTTTTGCAAAAGCTGTCGTCAAGTGTCCGCTTGGTTGTCGCTGCTTTACAGCAGAAAGACCCACCTGCGCACGCCGAGCTTGCCGATCGGCTCATGGCGATCACTACGCCTACATCACTGGCAGCCGGGCGAGCACCTCAGGCTCAGGACGAACTTTAGCAAATGCGTGATGATATTTCTCGACTTGCCGAGACGTTATCAGCTTTGCGCACAAGCAGGAAATCACAAATTTTAAGCGATCCAAACACGTCGCTATCACAATCCCAGCGAGAGAATATATGCTGGTATCATCAGCGGTTTGGGAATGCTGCGCGTAACTATGCTCCACCCTAAGCGCTCGGGAAACGACCACAGCAAGCACTGAGGGCGACCAGTGCTTCTACGTTGCCTTCAAGTCATCCCTCGGTATTTTTTGTTACCGACCGCAGCAACGGGGCGCGTATTTGGAATATCCAGAAAGTACAACGCATGGCAACCACAGCACCACGCTATTGGCTTACGAGCCTGCGGGACGCCGTGATGTCACTCCTAGCAACGGCGCCAAGCGATAACTCTCGTTCCCGGTGCTCTCCGTACACAAATCCCTCACGTGACCTGATCATAGGTGCCTAGGGACAGGATCGTTTAGGGATTTTTGAGAAGGCATGATGGTGGCGCTGAGCGACACCGTGGCGTATTCGTTCTCGGCATGTTCGTTCTCCGGCTCGCGCGGACCGTGCATTGTTCGACGTTGCTTATGTGATCGTGCTTGCGTTGCTAGTGTGTTGGTGGTACGTTCTGCGTTACTTCGCGGAAAGCCGCGAGTAGTGGTGGTGCGGCAGTGCGACTTTCGCCTCGGTGAGCTCTGGCAGTACAGAATCTGCGTTGTGTGACCCGTGCTTCTACCGTGTGACCCTCGGCAGCGAAGTTCTACGAACCGCGATGTGGCGTCGCCGTGTCCGACTTTGCTTAACGGACATCGAGGGATGCGCTGCTCGCTACAAGTCATGTAAATGCGACTGCGTCGACCGCCCATGCACTGTTCAGCGCTGAATGTGTGTTAGGTGTGCTGTGCTTGAAACGAGTGGTGCAGCCGTGCAGCGGGGGGTAGTGGAGGAGCAGAGTGGCTTAGGGGTCTCCATTTGCACGTTCACAGATATGTGCTCCCGTTTTAGTCTCATTAGCGGCTATCGCGGGATTGTGGTGTGCTCCTTGCCTAGTATGAAGTTTACGATGCTTACACACAGCATATTCACGTTTTTCGTGCTATATGTCATTTGCATGACGGCCGAGTGGAAAAAAAGGCATATGTCTGTGTTGTTTGCAATTGTGCGTTGTAAATTACTTCCTATTGTGGAAGTTCTGGCAGTCTTATTACGCAAGGAGTACGAACGTAAACATATTGTGACGTAGCAGTCGTCACTACGTTTATTCCGACTCGAAGATACGGCGAAGCGATCACGCCCACAGCACGGATCACACTCGAGAGCCAGCCCCACAAGCGATGACGAAGAAGAACCCCATATGAGCCCCACATGATGATGATCATGTACAGATGACAAAGAATAGCTTATATCTCGCTACACTAATGTCCCCTCACGCGAGAGCGGCCATCCTGGCCGCAATTCAAAGGGGCGGCGAACGCCGCGTGAAAGGCTTCATACGGGACACGTGGACAACCTCAGCAGTGCGGCAGCGGCGGTCACTTGGAACAATAACTGGTACCACGCGATAGTTAACCGGGGAAGTCTGCTCCAAGACTTTGTAGGGGCCGATGAACCGAAGTTGAAACTTGTCACACAAGCCAGGAGTACGAACTGGTGTCCGGAGTAGCACTTCGTCGCCAGGGCGGAAGCACACGACGCGATGAGAGGCGTCGTAATGCTGCTTGCGGTCCTGTTGCTGTGCTTCGGTGTTGATGCGAGTGAGCTGGCGACAACGCAGAATGCGGGACACATATTCTTCACAGGAGGATGGACATTGATTGACAGTTGGCGCGAAGAAAGAGGCGTCAAGACAGGAACTGGGCGAACGACCATAGACAAGGTAGAATGGCGAGTAACCGGTCGTGCGTTGAACCGCGGTATTATACGCAAAAGTCACGAATGGCAAAATTGCGTCCCAGTTTCTGTGATCCGGTTCGATGTACATGGCTAGCATGTCTGACAGCGTGCGATGAAATCGCTCTGTGAGGCCGTTAGTTTGCGGATGGTAACTGGAGGTAGTCTTGTGGGTGGTTCCGGAGGCTCTGAGTACCTCGTCTACTAGTTGCGAGAGGAATGCTTTTCCACGGTCGCTCAGGAAGACGCGAGGAGCACCGTGGCGCAGTATTAGGGATTGAAGTATGAATGCAGCAACTTCAGAGGCTGAGGCAGAGCTCACACAAGTTGTTTCGGCGTAGCGTGTCAAGTGATCAACGGCTGTCACAATCCATCGTTTACCGGTGGGAGTCACAGGAAGAGGACCATACAGGTCAATGCCAACGATTTCAAATGGTTGCGACGGACAAGGAACCGGTTGCAGTTGTCCGCTTGGAGCTGATGTAGGGAGCTTTCGACGCTGACATAGGACGCAGGAAGCGACATACCTCGCTACACTGGCGGACAATCCAGGCCAGTAGAAGCGACCTTTGATGCGGTCATAGGTTTTCTGGAAACCAAGGTGACCAGCAGTCATGTCGTCGTGAGAAGCCTGCAGGACATGAGCACGTAGAGAGCGTGGCAGGACAGGAACCCAGCGCTGACCGTCAGGGTGATAGACATGACGGTACAGGACGCGGTTGTCAATCTTAAATTGCGTCAGCTGTCGACGAAGGCGGGCGTTAGGTGGGCGCGAAGCTCCTTGAAGGTGGTCTATGATGCGGCGACAGTAAGAGTCCGCCAATTGATGAGATTGAAAGAATCCGTTGTCGTGTTTAGGCATCTCGTCTACAGGGGCCAACAAGAAAGCATGTGAAGAGGGGTCATGCGAAAGCTTGTCACGGATGGTAGTTGGAGGTCCATTGCATGGCGTCGTAGGAAGCGGACAGCGAGAAAGCGCGTCTGCATCCTGGTGTTTTTTTCCGCACTTGTAGGTAATAGTAAAGTCGTATTCCTGTAGACGAAGGATCCACCGACCAAGCCGTCCAGACAAGTTTTTCAGCGTCGAAAGCCAGCACAATGCATGATGGTCTGTAACGATGGTGAAATGGCGGCCGTGAAGATAAGGTCGAAACTTCTGTACAGACCAAACGATAGCTAGGCATTCCTGCTCTGTGATGGTGTAATTCCTTTCGGCGTTTGTCAGAACGCGACTTGCGTATGCGACGACCCTCTCCCCTAAAGCGTCGTCTCGCTGTAGGAGAATGCCACCAATGCCATGACCACTAGCATCCGTATGCAGGAGGGTAGGAGCAGCTTCATCAAAATGGCGTAGTACTGGTTCCGATGTGAGAGCGCGCTTCAGATGGGCGAACGCAGATTCACATTCGGGAGACCACACAAAGGGAACATTAGAACCCAGTAATTTGTGCAGAGGTGACGCTATTGAGGCGAAGCCTCGTATGAATCGGCGAAAATAGGAGGCGAGGCCTAGGAAACTGCGCAAATCTTTGGCCTTTTCGGGACGAGGGAAGTGCCGAACTGCCGAAACCTTGTCAGGATCAGGACGAATGCCATCTTTGCTCACAATGTGACCGAGTACCTTAATCGTCTTGCTCGCAAAATGGCATTTCTTGGTGTTTAGCTGAAGTCCAGCGTTGGCAAGGCATGTGAGAACTTCATCCAGACGTTGCAGGTGCTGAGAGAAAGTTGACGAGAAAACAACAATATCATCCAGATAGCACAGGCACGTCTTCCACTTCAGGCCACGAAGAACGGTGTCAATCATGCGCTCGAACGTTGCGGGTGCATTGCAGAGGCCGAATGGCATGACATTAAATTCGTAGAGCCCATCTGGTGTTGAAAACGCTGTTTTCTCTTTATCGTCCTCATGCATAGGTATCTGCCAGTAGCCGGAACGTAGATCGATGCTGGAGAAGTACTCGGCACCTTGCAGGGAATCCAAGGCATCGTCTATTCGCGGCATAGGGTATACATCCTTGCGCGTGATCTTGTTAAGTGCTCGGTAGTCGACACAAAATCGAACAGAGCCGTCTTTCTTCCGAACCAAAACAACGGGGGAAGACCAAGGGCTAGCAGAAGGGCGTATTATATTCCGTTGGAGCATGTCCGCGACGTTCTCGTCAATGACTTTCCTCTCGGCTAGCGATACGCGATATGGTCTACGGCGCACGATGGATGTACCATCTGTCTGTATCCGATGCGTCGTAATCGAAGTCTTTCCCAACGAAGCTGAATGCACGTCAAACGAAGCTTCATGTTTCTGGAGCAATGCAAGCAATTGTTGTGACTGTGAAGGTGTCAGGTCGGAACTGATGGCAGCTGCAAGAGCTGAAGGAGATGCGGTCCGTCCGGTACAAGGAACTTCAGAGGAAGCTGGTTTAAATGAAACAACAGATATAGACTCCGATTCGGTGGCGGAAGCCAATGTAGTGCCTTTAGGGATGAGAATTTTTTCGGATGTCGGGTTTGTAGCGTAGAGAAGCGCAGAGCCATGATCAAACATAACCAGCCCTGATGCAAAGGAAATCCCTCTTGCGAGACAGCGTGCAGATGGTAATACAAGCACGTCGCCGCAGTCAATCACATCAGACGTGATAGTCACAATGCTTTGATGGCGAGGAGGTAGCGCGGTATCTTCTGCAGCAAGAAAGTGAAGTCGTGCGTCATCTGCATGAAGTGAATATGTCGTGTCGGTCATGTGGAGAACGCCTTGCCCACAGCAGATGGAGGCGGAGGCCGTAGAAAGAAAATCCCATCCCAATATGAGCTGTTGCGCACACGAACTTAGCACTGCAAATTGTACGTAATGCAGAAGTCCATCGATAGAAATACGAGCTGTGCACATGGCGATAGGTCGAATGGCAGCCCCTTGAGCAGCGAGTAGCGTAGGTCCATCATAGGGGGTCGTAACTTTCCGAAGTCGCGAATACAATTCACAGTGAATGACTGAAACACTAGCACCAGTGTCTATTAAAGCTTCTACTTGGATACCTTCTATTACAACCAATATCACATTGCACGGACGCGATGGAGGAATTTCTGTCCTGTCGTTCGATGCAGCTTTTCCTCCAAAAGCTGCATACTTTAGTTTTCCGGACGACGATCGGCGAATTGAGAAGCAGGTCGGTCTTAGTGGGGACGTAGAGCGGCGAAGGGGGGACGGCGAGCGGCGTCTCGCAGGACGGTACGGCTGAGCCGTCTCGGATGCTACAGTAGGCGATGGAGAGCGTCCGCGCGGTGGACCATAAGGACGGCGTTGGTCGTGGAAGCTCCCTAAACGTTGAAAAGTAGCTCCGGGCGAAAAGTCATCCCGTTCGTATACGTCATATCCGCGACGCTCGTCTTGCTGGCGCTTGCGGCAAAAACGTGCTATGTGGCCACGATAGCCGCAGTAGTAGCAGATGGGACGAGGAGGACGCCACTGCGGATAGCTGGTTTGGGTAGGTGCGCTGGTAGTCATGGACGCGATGGGGGCCGGTGTTGGTTTTGGAGGCATCGGTGGAACGATGACTGGAGTAGCTGCGGCTACTTGTGCGTACGTGGATGGGGCCCTAGGGGTTAGAGGGTCCGTGTACGCTGCACCAGCCATGGACGCCAATTCCTCCTTGATAACGTCTCGCAGATTGGTATCGGAGGCATGACAAGGCATAGGCCCTGCGGCTAAGCCAAGATACTGGAGCTCTTCTCGAATTATTGCGCGTATCATTGCTCGTAAAGTAGGGTCGTCGGCAGTAGTGTTCGGAGTGGTGTCTGGCTGCAACCGTACTGATTCGAGTTCGTCAAGGCGCTGGCAAGTAGCGACGATATCAGCAACGGTAGCGGGGTTCTGGATGGCTAAAGCATGGAAAGCAATAGCTCCGATGCCTTTGAGGGTGTGGCGAACTCTGTCTGATTCTGTCATAGCCGGGTTCACCCGTCGACAAAGAGCAAGCACATCCTCGATGTACGACGTATAAGATTCACCGGTTTTTGCTTGCGAGTGTCGAGCGTCTTTTTGGCGAGGGCGGAACGAACAGCCGGTGTGCCGAAGATTTGGCGGAGCTGCTGTTTAAAAGCGCCCCAGTTCGTGAAATCAACCTCATGGTTGAAAAACCAAGTCTTGGCCACTCCGGTCAGATAAAAGGCGACGTGACGTAGCTTGGACGCATCGTCCCAACGGTTAGCCGAACTCACTCGGTCGTAGTCGTCCAGCCAATCTTCGACGTCTTCCCCGCGAAGTCCAGCAAACAGATGGGGATCACGCTGGTGTCCACTGACAACCCAATACGGGGAGGCCGGGATAGCCGAGGCCGAGATGGTGGAAGTAGAAGTGCCTGTTGGCTCGTCCTGCGACATGGTGGCGGACAGCTGGCACAATCGGCGACCCGATCGAAGCTCCAGGAGGTTGAGCGGGGAGTCAGAGGACGGAGGACCGAAAAGCACACTCCACCACTTGTGACGTAGCAGTCGTCACTACGTTTATTCCGACTCGAAGATACGGCGAAGCGATCACGCCCACAGCACGGATCACACTCGAGAGCCAGCCCCACAAGCGATGATGAAGAAGAACCCCATATGAGCCCCACATGATGATGATCATGTACAGATGACAAAGAATAGCTTATATCTCGCTACAATATATACATATTTCTGTGTGTCTGAAATTTTGAATTTCCCATAATAGCCCTTACGACTGATAAGCTGGCTACACAGCCTCTGTGAATCAGCTACCTTTTGTTGCGACCCTCTTCCATGTGGTAGACTGATGCATGGTGCGCGTTTATTTCGGTACTGTTGTAAAAACCATTTCTTTATTCACCCAATACAAATGTACTGCTTCTTCGCCGCAGTACATTTTAGTTACGCACTGAAGGATACTAAAAGTGGGAGGGGACCGCTATCACTCAGCATAGTATGTCCACTCAGGCGACCTGAGAGGCGGCGGTTGCGCGAGTGTATAATTAAAGAACTCTTTTTATGTCCAGTGACAGTGGCCCCTGCCCCCTTTTAGTATGTTTCACCGCAGTACAAAGGTGTATTGCAAAAAAGGTCATTCTAAAAGGCTCAAATATGCAACGTTTGACATAAAAACTGTTTACAGCGCAAACACATGCAACCACAAAGTAAGGGACAGGACACAAGCGCTGTACTGTACAGCGCTTGTGTCCTGTCCCGTACTTTGTGGTTGCATGTGTTTGCGCTGTAAACGGTTTTTATGTCAAGTATGCACCAACTCGCCCAGAAAGAAGTTTTAATGCAACGTTTCTTTCATAGCTTGCTACACCGCAATACAGGGGTGTAGCATCGTGCAGTAAAGCATACTAAGAGTGGAAAGGGCACATAGGTTTACTCATTATTTTCAATTGTGATTTAATTTGCAAGTGCGCCTGTGCTCTTGGTAAGCTTTATTGACAATTCTTTGTACATTACAAATTCACATTGCCGGGATGCTTACGAAGGCACATTCGCCATTTTGTAATGCATTATTCACCTTCAATGCAGGAGCACAATGCGGATTCATGCCTATGTTTCTGGCTGGACTGCACGTGCTCTTTGAGAACTGATTTGTTGTTCATAAGTGCACTGGTACTTACTCTAAACTGGAGGGCTGAAGTTGATACGGCAGCACAATTTTTATCAAGGGGACAAGATGTTGCCAAGGTGGTTGTAGCACAGTTTTTTTTTCTTCCAGGTACCTTTTCTACTAGAAGCTTCCATTGCAGTGTTTCGAGCCTCTTTGAGCAAGCACATAGTGTATATAAGAATCGGACACCGATTGGGAACATCACCTATGCTCTCTGCAGTAAGCTGTGCACAGGATAAGTTCATGCCTATCTATAGAAAAAAATGTAGCATGACCAGACAAAAAAAAAGGGGGCGGGCTGCAGCAATACTAAGTGTTAAATGTTGCCTTATCATTTCCGTTGAGTTTTCTGTTTTGTGCTTTTTGTTATGGATCCTCCACAGTAACCATTAGAGTGCCGAACGTGAGCTTGTTGGTCTCAGATCTCATGGTTGTTACTAACAAAACAGTAAGATAAACAAACAAGGGCTTGGAGGCATCCTGTCACCTTGCTTATCTCATGGTGTTGCTTCATGAGCAGCGTGAGCCTCCAGACCAACTAGGAAGGGAAATTCGTTGCGATCACTTCAGAACTGTATTGCAACCAAACGAACAGTGCTCTCAATGACAACTTTTGGACAGTAGAATGCTTGCACCCAGCAAAGTCTAAGAAGGAAGCATTCAGGATGTGCAAGTGGGCCTTTTGAAGCTGGCATCATTGCTGAAGGGGCTTTGCCTGCTGCCCTCTTTACGGATACACAAAGATGATTTCCTGTTTGAGAGGGATTGTTTCAGATGTCGTTACATGGCAACAATGCTGGGTGTACAGTAGCAGAGAAGCTTGTCTTTGCCCACTGTCAATAATATGTTCCTTTTCCAGTGCCCCTGTGGAAGTGCCTACTTTTTGGACACAAAGTGCTCTCCATGCATGTATGCATTTTTAGCTTGTAAAGATGTCTATTACCCTTTGCCTCAAGCTGTTCCTTGTTGATGTCACCCAAGAAGGCATTGCGGAGTATGGCGATGCGGACTTACAAATCAGTGTTGATGCCAGTGAAACGAGATTAATGGAGCTGCCGTTTATTTCTGTCCACTCCATCTTCAGCCAGTTACAATGAGCATTTCTGTGTCCAAACAGAAGGCATATGTAGCTGGTCATGCATAGCCTGCGAACTAAGACTTGTTGGCGTGCCTGAGAACCTTAGCAGTGTCTATATGCAAAAACATTCATCAGGCAAAAACTTTGCCTGATGAAGCCAGCAACTTGGTCAATTAGATTTTCAAGAGGCTTCCCATTAGTTTTCCCAGCGTCTCCTTTACCAGGGTGCTGCTCATAGATATCTGTTTTCTTGACCTTGCACTGCACTTAAACCATGGCCACACTTGCTGAACCTACAGTATGCGATCAGAAAAGTGCTATACATCACGTTGCTCCAAGCTCACGACATGTGCTACAAGGCCTTGAGGAACACCCTCATTAATTTCCGCCCTCATCATACTGTATGAAGCTTCACATGACAAGTGCGACAATTAACATCTCCTGGTTCTTCAGTGGTATTGCTGTCCAGCTTGCTGAAAGCTGTCCCGAGCGTTTCAAAAGCAGGACTGCTGCCGGACAAGAAGTGCATAAAGCAAGGGTAGCTATAACCATATATGTCACACAAAATGAAGAAGTCCACTGAGTGCACAGGCGATTTAATTCTTATCCAACAAGCTTGGTTCTGCCTTTGCAAGTGAGTAAACCCAACTTGCCCCAAAGACATGGCCTGTGACAAACTATGTGCCAGATGCTGTGTCACCTGCAAAGCCCAAGATGTGTACAACATCCTGACACCCGCAGTGGCTTCTACAATGGGCAAACAGGCTACTATAAGAACGACCGCCTCTACTAATATGCTAATAACATGAAAACTTGCCGGAATTTGGTTATTCATTGGGCCCAACTGCAGGTGCAAGCCACTCTTCCACCAGATGTGTGTTGTTCACAGGAACTGGAGCTATACAAATGCAGACAAAAACAGTGATGTTTGAAAGTAGTTGAGTAGAACTATATTCTGCACAAACAGTGCTACTTGCAGCGCTGGTACCTTGTAGCTGCATTTCATGGCTGTCCCACCATGCAAAGGCACTATTCTTGAATTATTAACTTCTATTTATATTTATGGTGGCCATATATTGCAAGTACATATCTACATTGTGTGCAATATGGTTAAATTATGTCAACTATGATAGCCATTCCTAATCTGAGATGCAACAAAAGAACTAATATAGGCAACAAATTGTAATTCAAGAAGACAACCCGGGCACAGGATAAGTGACAGACTTCATTTTATTGAACAAAAGTCACATGTGTCTGTCAAAGATTGGTGGTGGGGTTAATTGCACTCTCCGAACCGGAGGGGATGGGGCGACAACAAACCCACCCCGCGTGCGTTTAGGGAAGGTTCGACTGCTGACCGGCGATAAGGTCCACGCCTGATCGACCGTGAACCAGAGGCATGAGACGGGAGGCGACGTCGTACAACACACACACTCAATTTAATACAATAAAATCATGTCCGAGACATACTCGAAAAACATACAAATTACCAGTAGCGGGGCCTAGTTCGCGGAGAGCGTGCGGGTCACACAGCACACGCCCTGACGCCACTCGCGCGACACTAAGCCCACCACGTGGGAGCCACTAACACTCGCGAAATACAAATAAAATACGCGACACAAATACAAAATATCCGCGACAATAAATAGGGCAAACGCTACACTAACAGAACATATAAGAAACAACACTCGATGGATAAACAAAGGAAAGATTAAACGAGATTGGAAAAGAGAGTCCGGCGGAAAGTTGTGAGAGCGGCCTGGAACACGAGGCTTATCTGGGGCGTGCTTGCCGAGGTCCCGATCTTAAGAGCGTCGGGCTGCTGCAACCTCGTTGCCGAAGATCCTGACGAACTTGCACCGTCTGTCGCTCGACCGGCGAAGGCTTCGGCCTGGAGATCTCAGCATGCCGACCACATCTTCAGCTGTTCCCCGGTGCACGACCCCACTCCTTCGTTCTCCAAACTGCTCTGCCGCTCCCCGAGCCGCGTCATCCCTCCGCCGCGCTCAGCCGACACACGTGACCAAACTGGTCTGGCGAGATCAGGGACAATGGGGAGCGCTCTCCCTCATCTCCGTTCAAGCGGCGTTGCTGCTGCTGCGGCAATGGCGGCCATCTTGAGAGGAGCGCGGGCATGCAACTCTGTGACAGTGTCACACGTCACCAGCAGTGGGTAGCAAACTTGCAAGCTTGGGTGACAGAGGCAAAACTTAGCAAAATGCTACACTCATATTCAAATGTAAAATGGCCTATGACACCATAAACGACATTATATTGTACTGAATGAAAGGGCAAGACTCTATCCAAGAACACATTATGGCACCACATAATTGACATGGAGTAAAAGATGTTAACACGCCCTCGCCATAAAAAAAAACACTGAACACATGCCTTAAAAGGCAATGTGCAGTGTCTAAAAGCAAGGAAAAACAACCCAAAAATGTTTCGCTAAGTCTTTCAATGATTAAAATTGTCAAACTGTCTTGTCTGCATTGTGTACTAGGGTGTTCTGATAAGGCAGTTTCAGCAAGTGTATTGGAAAGCAGTGTTCCCAGTCTGTGTCCAATATTTCGAATTTAAAGAGCGTCAGGCTGCCTTTCAAAGATGTACATTTTAGTTTATAAAACAGGAAGAGGCAAGCAAAATTGCTGTGCTTTAGAAATTCACTTAAGGCAGTGCTATTAAATTAAAGTATTAGCTTGCACAATTCCATTATAACAGCTTTCCACCTCTAACATTGTTTATCCCAGTTGTAAAGAGATGGGAATTTCTTTTTGAACAGAACTTTTTAAACTATATTTAACAGGCGAACCAAACACATCATAAAAGTGGCATTTCGCATCTGCAACAACTTCAGTGTACTTCAAATTTAGCATATTGGGATATGGAGAAAGCCATAAAAATGCAATAACGGCCCGAGAGAGTTCTCTGCAATTAGGTGAAGAAATTGGCACATACCTGCAACATTTATTGATATCTAGAGTGAACTTATAGGCTCTTTCGAGACTGCTTATAACGTTTTGTGCCAGCGCACATACGTTAAAACACTATTCAGTGCTTTCACGCCGTGTCGATGTATGCCGAATTGCATTAACAGGACGTGAGCAGCACAGTAATCGCACGGGCATTTTGTTTCCACTTGAGGGCATCGCGCTGCGTATCATTAGTAGTAGTGGTGGAATACGACTCCATCTCACAGGTTCCGATCTTTGTCGGCATGGGTTTCGCCCAGCGATCCTCGCAGCGTAAACTGTCGCACCGGCGTAGGTCCCGATTCCTATCAATCGGCAGGGCGGAGAGGGCGCTTCGATGGACGGGACGGAAAGTCGCGTCACCCTCGGCTCGCGACCGCGCCAGCACACAGTTACGGAAGTTTCACGTAGCCGCGTCTGCGTGCCAGCCACGAAAAAAACGTTGGTCACGGCGTTGGCCACGACCCACAAGAAGCTACGCGAAACCGCTGGTGATGAGAGTACGTTGTTAGGCATGACGCCACGGCGCATCCCCGCAGGCGGCAGCCAATAGCGTGGCGCTGCGGTTGCCATGCGTTGTCCCTTCTGGATGTTCCAAATACGCCAACGAGGCCCGTTTCTTAGTCGACACAAGCGCCGAGGTGAGTGTGATACCCGCGTCACAAGCGGAAAGGAAAAACCCTAGTACATCGCCACTACAAGCCGTCAATAACACGTTGATACGAACATACGGACATCGTTCGCTCACGGTGAACTCCGGTTTCAACAGTACATTCAAAAGGCGGTTCATAGCCGCTGATGTGAAGTTCGCCATATTGGCACTGACTTTCTGCAACACTTCAGTCTGTTGGTTGAAGTTTGGAATAAACGTCTTCAAGATACTGTATGTCGTGCAGTGGTACAAGGCAAGCCGTGTTTGCGTCCTCCTCTCAGCCCGACATTACTCCGTCCGTCCGGAAAATCGCGCTTGACCCCCATAGTACCAGAGTTCGCAGAGCTGACGCAACAGCACCAGGCACTCGTCGAAGTGAAACACGATCTTCAGCATCACATTGAAACAACAGGACCACCGGTCTCCACGCGGACACGGCGTCTTTCACCCAAAAAGCTATGGCTAGCCCGACAGGTGTTATCGCATATGATGGAAACCAGCATAGTACGTCCTTCGCCAAGCCCATATGCCTCGCCTCTGTACACGGTCCCGAAATCAACAGGCAGCTATTGGCGTCTTTGTGGGGATTATAGGGCAGTATACCATGTGACTGTACCGAACCGTTACCCAGTGCTACACGTCCACGACCTCACCTCTTGCCTGCATGGCGCTAACATCTTCTCGAAAATAAATCTCGTGAGAGCACATCATCAGACACCTGTAGCACCAGAGGATCTTCCCAAGACTGCAATAACAGCGCAATTTACAATGTTTGAATTTCGACGGATGCCTTTTGGCTTAAGGAATGCAGGACAAACTTTTCAGCGATTCATGGATGGGGTTGTCCGGGGCCTCGACTTCTGCAAGCATTACCTGGATGACCTGACGATTGCTAGCCGCACGCCCGAAGAGTACGAGAGTCATCTAAGCTGCGTGCTACAGCGACTAGCAGAGCACGGCATCGTTAGCAATACGGCAAGGGGCGTGTTTGGGATGCCTGCCGTAGCTACCATTTTTGGGCCAAAGCATTTCAAGCGCGGGAGTGCAACCACAACAGGACAAAGTCGAAGCAGCTGGTACAACGGTTTTCGCAGCCAAAAACAATCGACCAGCTCCGAGAGTTCCTGGGACTCGTAAACTTTTATCGTAGGTTTGTTCCGAACTGCACACACACCCTTCACCCGCTGCACAGCCTACTAGCAGCATCAGAAACTAATGCAAGCGCCGTTCAGGGAATGACCAAGCCGTAGAAGCGTTCCTGCATGTTAAGGAGGCTCTCTCAAATGCTGCTGTGCTCGCATACCTGCAGCCCGGTGCTCCGCAATGCGTAATGGTAGACGCCTCTGACGCAGCTATTGGAGCCGTATGCAGCAGAAGGGGAAGGTGGCGACCGATTTCCTCCTTCTCCAAAAAATTGAGTCCGTCCGAACCAACGTTACTAGACTAGCTCCAGTTGTAAAACTCCCCGCCCGCGCGCTTACAGCCGCTGTCGCCACTTCTGTGACAGCCGCCAGATGGCCGCGCTGTTCCATCGGGCTCCCATGGGCTCCATTGCAGACGCCTCGTCAAAGCCTTGAGCTCATGCGGGCGGGCAGTTTGCATGTGTTTCACGCTCGCTGGCGTTCTCCCTTGTCCGAATTAGTGATACCACGAGAAGGCGGTATCCACCTACTGCAATAAGATTTATCGCGCGAGTTCGCTAATACTGAGAGAAGGGTAAACTGCACGAAAGGAAGAAACGCATACACCGAAGCGCAGAAGCTGCGTTTCTAGATGCCGTGTGTTTCTTCCTGTCGTCTTAACGTTTCGCGCAGTTTAGGCTCACGAGCCTGAATATCTGGCCAAGGTGCGTGATTGTAGGATGAACTTCATCCCCACCGAAGCTTCTAACGACGCCAAAGAAGCACTACAAAAAGAAAGATGAGGTTGGTCTTTGTACACACCAGCCACAAAAGAAAAAAGGAAGAAGAAAGAAGTCGAGTTTTTCATTCCGTGAAGATGGTAAATCAGCGAAGCTGAAACGTGTGGCCCCTGTGTTTATAACTGGGTTAATCCCGAGGGTTCATTAAAGTATTTCTCAGTTATGAGGTTATACGCACAAGCGGCTGCGACGGAGACAACGACGTCACTGACGGTATGCCCGCAGTCCGCACTTGTCGCTTGCGTTCGATGTCTCGAGTTTGCTCGGCGGCGTGGTTAGCAGCCTTCGCCTGCGATTTGCCGCTTGTACATTCTTCGATATAAATTTCTTCAAAATTAAATATTTCCGTTGTGTAAGACCATGAGTGGCTCATACTCCCTTAAGGAATGGCTCATACCCCGTGAACGCGGCCTCCCCATTACGACGACAGAAGTCAAGTGAAATTCTACGCTGGAAAGATGAACGGCCACGCAGTCCGCTTTGGAAGACGAGGACGAACGCGGTAGCAGTGGCGCGAGCGCGTGCCGTTGATTTCGCAGAGAGTTCCCGGTCGGCACGAGGAATAGCTCTGTTTCACGCCGAGCAAAGCGTCGCATTGCTGGGAGCACAGAAAAAGTGGTGCGCCGAACTGTCGACACCGTTCCGATAGCAGCTCTGAAGCCAGGTACGCTGCACGTCTACAGTTCCACGGATGACACGCTTGCTGAAATTCGCCGTCAACAACGAACCACAGAATATACCAGCGCTGGACCGCGTGCTTAGTCCGGCCCGCCCGCGTAGCCGGTCAGTGAGGAACTGAAGCCGGGCGCGAGTGCAGCGCCACGTAGGCGCGGGCGGGCAGTCGGCGCCGAGTTTTAAAACTGAAGCTAGTCTAGTAATGTTGGTCCGAACGACGGTACAGTACCTTTGGTAGGGAGCTCCGGGCCATATACGTAGCTACACGACATTTCCGCGACTATGTACAAGGGCCCGAATTCTTTGTGCTCACGGATCACAAGCCGCTGACCTACGCATTGCGCGCGATGAACTCAGATACGGGTAGACACGTGGCACGAGAGCTCCACCAAATATCATATATCGCAGAATTCACGACAGATATACACCATGTCAGCTGGAAGGACAATGCAGTGGCAGATGCTCTTTCGTGCAGCCCAGTGAACGTCATCAGCCTACCGAGCGGCTTCGACTTTACCGCACTAAATACGGCTCAACGCAGCGACATGGAGTTGAAACACCTACTGAAGTCCACAACCAGCGCCTTGAAGCTGCAATGGGTGGATGAACCGACAGGACCTCTATGCGGTGACATGTCAACAGGTAGGGCCAGGCGGTTCGTGCCCCCTGATCTTCGCCGCAACATTTATGAATTGCTGCATGGCCTTTCGCATCAGGGGGTTCGAACCACTCAACGGATGTGCACAGCTAGGTTCGTGTGGCCCGGAATAAACCGGGACGTCCGACATTGGACACGGGAGTCCGTATCATGTCAGCGCTACAAAGTGCAGCGCCATACTGTGAGCCCCTTAGAATCCTGCTCCGTGCCGGACACTGGATTTTCCCACGTGCATTTGGACCTTGTGGGATCATTGCCTGATTGGCGAGGGCAAAACTACTTACTAACTTGCGTCAGCACTTCACGCGGTGGCCGGAGGCCACCCCCATCCCAGATAGGATTGCCGATACTGTGGCCCGCGCTTTCATGTACTATTGGGTAGCGCGATTCGTAGTTGCGTCAACAGTGACAACGGATCGCGGAACGCAATTCGAGTCTGCCCTATTCGGTAGCATAACGGGGCTTCTAGGCATCATGCGCATCAGAACAATAGCCTACCATCCCATCAGCAACTTCATGGTGGAAAGGTTCCATCGCCAGCTGAAAACTAGACTGACGGCAACTTCAACTCACAGTTGGGTAGAGGCGCTACCCCTGGTTTTACTGGGAATTAGGACGGCTCTGAAAGCGGACATTGGCTGTTGCTCGGCTGAACTCGTATACGGCACAACACTTCGCCTTCTGGGGGAGTTTTGGCTGACAGTACAAACTCAAACGCCTAAGCCAACTACGATTACATCCTGCGACTGTGGGGCACCATGAGCAAGCTACGCACTGTCCCTCCACGTCTGCCAGCACCACGGCTTGTGCATGTCCACAGTGCTCTCCTCCTGCTACCACGGGTTTGTAAGGTACGACGCAGTGCAGCGTCCACTCCAGCCCCCTATGATGGGCTGTTCAATGTGGTGAAACAGGGAGGAAAGCACATCACGGTCGACCAAGCTGGCCGTCATGACCTGGCTTCGCTTGACCGCGTAAAGCCATCACACGTAGACAGCAACAGTGAAGTGCGTGCATCATCTCGAGTTTCGCAGCCGGAAGGACTACCAGCAGACCAGACTGAACCGGCCCCAGAAATCGTAGAAAGGTTCACACGGAGTGGATGGCGCACAAGACCTTCGTTGCGAATGAACTTATGAACAGCAGCTCATTGGTGACCCATTCAATAGAGGGGGGGGGGGGGACAGTATTGTAGCGCCGCAAAACGGCGCTGCCGTGCACAATTCCAACAGCGCATGCACGAGGACCCACGTGATTTTCTCTTATTTTTTTCGTGAGCTCCGGAGTGAATAAAAGTTCATTTGTTGTCTGGGGCGCGTGGTTGCTTGTACTCGCTTAGCTCAGCCTAGCAGTGCGTTCTATCTCTGCTACCTCGACGTATCATTATCTACTCGCCAACGTTCGACACTCACCTTGAGCGTCTAACAAATATACCAGATGTATTTCGAAAGGCAAAGCTCCAACTGAACTCGTTCAAATGTCGTTTTGGCCCTCGCCAAATTACTCTTCGGGGCCATTTCGTTGACGCTTCAGGCGTAAAGCCTGATCCCGAGAAAACTCGCGCTGTTCGAGACTTTCCGGGTCCGAAGACAACCACCGAATTTCGAACGTTTGTGGGCTATGCGCGTGCTTTCGTCATTTTGTTCAATATTCGGCGGCAGTTGCTAGACCCCTCACTGACCTTCTGAAGAAACGCGTGCAATTCTCGTGGGGGTACTTCAGAAGCCACCGCCTTCTCTCGTCTCCTCACTCTTCTCACCTCACGATCAATTCTCGCCCACTTCGACCGTGATGCGCCTACAGAATTGCCTACAGATGCCAGTGGTCATGGCGTAGCCCAGCGTCAGCGTGGCCAGGATCGCGCTATTGCTTATGGAAGCCGCCTCCTGGCACCATCGGAGCGCAGATGTTGCATTACGGAACGAGAATGTGTTGCTGTTGTCTGGCCAGTTGCGTAGTTCCGTCCTTACTTTTACGTTCTGCCTTTTTTCGTAGTCACTAGATCGATAAAAGCTCCATCGGGGCGGCTTGGTCAATGGTCTTGGAAGCTACAATAATTTCCATATTTCGTGGTGTACAAGTCTGGCCGCCTGCACCAAGAGGCTGACAGATTGTCGCGTTACCCTGTTGACGACTCTGACTTCCGATATTGCCAGTGCTGCTTGCGTATTCTCTTATCACAGCTCCTTCATTTCGCCAACGAGCAACGTCGTGACGCCTACATCACAGCACTCATCGACCGTTTGGAACACTCTCCAGCCGATGCTATTCTACGCCTCTTGGTCCACCGCGACGGTATTCTGCACCATCGTAACCTTCATCCGGACAGCGCTGAGTTCCGACTTGTCATACCTAAACACCTCCGCTCAACCGTTCTAGAAGAGCTCCACGACGCACCAACGGTAGGACACCTCGGCGTATCTCGAACCTATAACCATATACGTCGCCGTTTTTTAATGCCGGGCCTTGCCCGTTCCGTACGACGTTACGTCGCCGCTTGTGAACTTTGCCAACGACGCAAGAAGCCTTCCTAGTCCCCGCTGGTTACCTACAGCCGCTTGACATCCCTGCCGAGCCCTTCCATCGTGCCGGCTTAGACCTTCTCGGCCCATTTCCGGAATCTACATCAGAAAACAAGTGGGTTGCAGTCGCGGTGGACTACGCGACCCGGTATGCCGTCCCCCGTGCTCTGCCAACCAGTTGCGCAACTGATTTTGCGGACTTCCTCCTACAAGCTATCGTTTTGATTCATGGTGCTCCACGTCAATTGCTAACATACCGTGGCCGTACGTTTTTGGCCAAAGTCATTGACATCATGCGTGCCTGCTCAATACAGCATAAATTTGCCACCTCCTACCACCCTCAAACGAACAGCGTCACTGAGCGTTTGAACCGCACCCTTACAGACATGCTATCGAAATATGTTTCAGACGACCACCGGGACGGGCACCGGGCTCTACCTTACATTACTTTTCCGTATAACTCTTCCCGTGTCGAAACTACTGGCTCTTGCCCGTTTTACCTCTTGTATGGCCGAAAACCAACGCTTACACAAGAGACTGTGCTTCCGTCCACCACAGCTTCAACTAGCGATTATGCCCGTGATGCAATCGCCCGTGCTGACTACGCTCGCCAACTTGCGCGTGCTCATCTACAAATGTCTTAAATAAATAGAAGCAATGCTACGACCTCCGTCACTGTGATGTCTATTTTATGCCCGGTACCCTCGTGTTGCTTTGGTCACCATCCCGTAAAGTTGGCTTTTGTGAAAAACTGCTTTCTTGTTACACAGACCCATATCGCGTGCTCCACCAAGTGACTGATTTCACCAATGAAATCGTACTCGCCATGCCCACTACGTGCTCTGCTGTGACAACCAGTGACATTGTCCACGTGGCCCGACTCAAGCCCTGCAACTCTCCACGCGCCTTGGGTATTTAACAGCGCCGTGATGGCGCTTCTGCCGCCGGGGGGTGGAGTAGTATCACGATATCATCGAGAGAAGCTCAAGAGACGAGCCGCCGCGAGAACGATGATGAAGTTCGTCTGTGCCCTTGGCGCGAGCGCGTGTCGGCCTGGCTGTATTGCTCCAGTGTAAACAGCCTGTAGATAGCCTCTTTCGTCTGTGTCCTTCCTCACGTAACCATATATATAAACAAGGAAAATTTAAGTATGTTCCATTAAGGAAATTTTGGTAACAATAAAATTCAGCCGTATATATTACAAAAATAATAATTAATTTAAACTAATAATGGAAGGTAATTCCCAAGTTAGTTCATACTCCACTCCAGTACAAAAAACACCAAAAGATTCTATCGGCTTAACACTAAAAACGCGATATCAAGTGATTACAAACTGAATTACTGCAAGTATTATTATTTAATTAGGGATAGCTTACAATTGACATCTAAACATATGACCATATCAGCACAAAACACGAGTACCGTGAATGAGGTGTAATGCTGTGCGTACGCACAAAAGTGCAACATATATACTCGCGTTTAAAAAAATAATCAACACCGCGACTCATATCGATTAAAAAGAAAGCTGTATTTATGAAGCGAGCAGGTAGTGTGCTTCAATAAAACTGAGTGGCGTAAGCATGACCATGAATGGAGGGTGAAATATACGACACACACACAAACTAGCAAATAAACAATTGAAATGAAGCATTGCTTACTCGGATCACATTTGTTGTTGCCTTCGGAATTCGCTACAGTGGTCACAACATAAGCAATGCTCACCACTGTCGCGTAAGCGAAGAACTTTTACCATTGTCCATTGGCATTGCGGCTTCTTGCAGCGGCCACGCAGCGCGCCAAACATGTCGCTGCTCCACAGCGGCAATGATTATTTTTGGCGGCTCGCGCACCTTTAGGAGTCTTTTGGTAACTGTACCACGCGTCACGAGCGACTCATGCACACAACACGCTTCGTAAGCGCACGCCACCAAATCAGAGAACGTTAAAAGTGGTTAAAGCGATGAAACAAAGCGCGACATGGCCCTTATAAAAAGACCGCATCGGCAATAATCTTCCCGGCATGCTTTTTGAGAGCTACACAACGCGGAGGTGGTATGACTGCGCTCATGTTTGGCTTAAGCTGAAGTGCATTTGATTATGGCACCCATCTGTAAAGCGCAAATAAAAAATAATAATCAAGCTACAGTTCCGCCAAAGTGTCACAAGATTCTAATATTCTATAGTTTAAAGATGCTGCTATTCATTTACATCTATATATTTTCTCTCTACTCATTTCACCGGCCGCCATTGTGGCATCATACCGTGAGCGCCCGTTCATCTCTCTACGAGACCTTTCTGGAGGGGCTCTCGCCCGTAGTCATGTGAATGCAGCAGCGTCTTTCCCGCGTCTTAGCGAGCAGGCAAAAGTGGTGCGTGTCCGCCGTTCTCTAAGGAACCACACATCTGCTGCCAAAGTTCGCTCGCCGCTTAATGCCTCCTTATTCTATGCCCACATTTTCTTCCTTGGCGGATTGATGGCTCGGTACCACAAGCTGCTGATTACCAGATAGAGTTAGCACGAGTGCTTCCGTCTTCGTGTGGCTTCTGCTGTCGTCACCGCCATGAGACCGGCCACGACTCCCTCTTCAACACGTCACACGCAATGTCCCAACGGTGCCACTACTTAAACGACTGGCATGGCCTGGCCGCCTTCATTGGGCACCGAGGAACAGCCGAAATGTGCTCGCCGCTCAATGTCTCCTTCTATGTGCAGGTTAGCGGCAGTTCGTCACTGCATTGCAAGCGTTAAAATAACGTCTTTTTGCTGCTCCTGTCGTGCTCCAGTGTGTTATATGTAATTTTTGTCACTGTGCGCACGTTTCTAAACTGCTCCTTCGATGCGGGGATGTACAGATGAATACTGGGCCGGATGATCGAACTAGCCCAGTCCTTGCTGCCATTACTGCTTTATCCGCTTTGGCGGAATCCCTTCATGAAGACGTAATGCGTTCCTTTTCGGAATCTAAAGCAACGCGAGAAGGCCTCACTCACAAAGTGTCGGACCTGTCAACTAGATTGGTAACCCTTGGAATCCCCCCCCCCCAGTTGTAGAGACCTCCAATCTACCCCACCTCCCGCAGACATATCCAAAATAGTTACTGACGTTAGTGCCGAAAACTGTGAATTCAAATCAAGGCTTGACGACTTGGAGGTTCGATCACGGAGCGACAATCTTTTGTACTATGGGGTTGTTGATAACACTTCGGAAACACGTGCACAAACTGAAATTGTTGTAGGCGATCATATTAAAATAAACCTAAAATTAGAAATATTTATTGAAGCGATTGCTAGGGTACATCGTCTAGGCTCTTTCGTGGTCGGCGAGACTCGCCCAATTATTACCATGTTTTCATCGTTCAAAACAAGGGAACACACCCTATCACTGAAAGGCCTGCTAAAGGCCACAAAAGTATCGCTGGGAGAAGATTTTTGCAGCGCTACCTGCCAATCTCGAAATAAACTAATTGACTTCAGAAAAGCCACCGGGCAATCATTTTCTTTGTGGACAAACAAATAAGTCATGAACAAAAAAAAACTTGTGTATTCTTCTGTCACCAATACTATCTGCGAACATCATTCTTTCGATTCAGCGCTGAAGTAAATAACGATACCACAGGTCGTAACTATCCTTCCTCTCATTCTTCATAGCTACCTTCAAGTCGACCTTGTCAAAATAGCACGCCTGTTCTTTTCACTAATGTGCGTGGCGTTTCTTACAAGCGAAGAGCTTTACCTTCAACTATCGATTCTTGCTCCGTTGACGTCATTTTCCTTACTGAAACTTGGCTTTTTGCGGAAATAAAGAATAGTGACATGTTCGACTGCGAAAGTGCTTATAATATCTACAGGCGGGACCGTGATATCTGGTAAGGAGGGGGCGTTTTGATTGCCGTCAAAGATAACCTAAATTCATTTGTCATTGGCATTGCATCACCCCTAGAATTAGTCTGTGTGCGCGTGAGCATTTCAGACTGTCCCTTTATTTTCAGTACATGTTGTAGGCCACCAAATTTGTCCTCTACATATTCTGCAGATTTCCATGATGTCCTTAACTAATTGATATTGAGGTTTCCTAACTCCTGGTATTTGATTTGGGGGGACTTTAATTTTCAAGATTGAATACGGGAGACTGACTGTGTTAATTTTATGCGTACTTCAAACGAGTCTATTGAATTCTTAAATTTGTGCTTTGACTTCCACTTGACACAGCTGGTCAACAAACCCAGTCGAGCCACTCCAACATCTAATACACTTGACCTGGTGTTGTCCCTACACCCGACCTAGTTTTCTCCTAAACTTATCTTCCTGGGATAAGTCATCTTTTATTGTTGCAGTTTAATTTAAAAACACGCTTTTCTCACACAAAGAAGGTTAAGACAACTCGCGATTATTCCAAAGTTGATATTCCCGCAATTACAATAGAAATGGAGCATTTTAGGATGCAATGATGCCCGATTTCGATCAACGAACTCTTGAGCAAAACTAGACTCTTTATAAGTGCAAACTGTTATTCCTAATTCGAAAATATGTTCCCCAACAAAAAGTACACTGTAATCCCCAGTCACATTGGTTTACGGCCACTTTGCACCGTCTTCGTAACAAGAAAAAACTTTTATTTGGTTCCGCAAGATACTCAAACAACCCGATTCGTTGGTACGAATACCACTGCATCAACGATGAATATTGTAGCGCCATTTCCCAAGCTAAGCAAACCTCTTTCAACATTACATTACCATCATACTTACATGTCAACGCACGTAAATTCTGAAATGTTGTTTGTGGCAATACACCAGCCACAATACAACCGTCCCAATTTAACACCCCTGTTCAAAGTTGTCAGTAGTGTACAATTTCTAACAATGTATTTGCTTATTTTCTTCATGACACTGCACCCATGCTTTTGCTACCATCAACTGAGGTTTATGATACCCCAATGGACTCAATTCTTATAGACTGGGTGGGCATTGGAAAACTAATCGATAATTTGAAAATATCTTCGTCTGCGGGCTCAGATGAAATTAACTCAAAAATACTCAAATGTACTGAACTGTATTATTCAATTATTCTTTCTAGGAGATTTCAACAATCAATACACCTCTGATCACTGCCAAATCATAGTCCCAAAAACTAGCGTCCGATATCACTAACCAGCATTCCCTGTACCAATCTGGAGCATCTAATATGTTCTCACATAATTGATTTTCTTGAGACAAACTGTTTTTAACAACAGTCATCATGGCTTTAGGAAATCGTTCTTCTGCGCAACGCAACTAGTTTGCTTTACTAACGACCTTTTCTAAGACCGACTTAAGATTTGACGCCGATTGCATCTTTATCGATTTTGCTAAAGCCTTGAATACCATATCCCATAACTTACTAATCTGCAAACTTAGTTTTCTCAACAATGAGCCGAAGTACTGGACTGGAATAAAAACGTTCTTGCTAATTGTACGCCATACGCAATCACAAACGATTCGTCGTCTGCGCCCCTCGCGGTAACGTCAGGCGTTCCGCAAGGGTTGGTTCTAGGTAATCTACTTATTGTAATCTATATTAATGATCTTGCTTCCTGTGGGAAATTTTCAACTATTAGGCTTTTTGCTAAACACTGCGTAATATATCATAAAATTACTGACCTCAATGATTCTCTTAAAGTTCACGACGACATAACGCTTTCTTATGTTCTAACAAGTGCTCTATGAAGCTTAATTTAAGCAAATGTAAATGCATGTGCGTATCACAGCATACCAATACTACTAATGTGCATACACATTTACTGAATAATTACCCTCTCAGTTTTCTCGTGGTGCAAATATTTGGGACTCAACATCACCCGCAACCTTTCCTGACCCATGCATGTCGACAATATATGCAGCAGTGCCAATCGCATGCGGTGCTATTTGCGTCTAAATTTTTCATCTCCACTATTGTCACTGAAACTCTCTACAAAACATTAGTCCTCTTCAAATTTAAATACGCATGCGCCCTTTGGGACCCAGCTTACATTAAACTCATAAACAGCATAGAAGCCATTCAAAATTTTGCAGCGCGTTCCATTTTATCAAACTACTCCCGATATGCTAGAGTTGCCTCAATGAAAACAACACTTGCCAGAACTTTCTTTCCGTCGTTGATGCTTCTGCTTTTTGCTCTTTCATAAAATCTAACACCACAACCCTTTGTTGAAAGAACAGCTTATCACCCAATTGCCATACGTATCATCTCCCTCTGACCACAGTTTTAAAGTTCGTGTGCCGTCTTCACGTACTAAACTTTGTAGTAATGCGTTCATCCCTAGCACAAGCAAAAATTGGAGCCACCTTCCTGCCCCCGTTGAGCCATCCTGGATACCGACACCTTCAAAACCACCATTCATGAAACGCCATGTTGAATACGATTTTGTATCTAGCACAATGTTTTTGCTATGCTCACCCAATCCTTTCTGTAATGCCTTCGGGCCTTGAAATTATTTTAAACAAATAAAGAAGTAAATAACTATAATGCGTTAGAAATGCAAAAAAATAGCGGCATCGTACATTATGTTGCAGTGTACAAAGCATTTTTCTTCCCTACAGAATAGTTTGTGGACCAGCTCGACGCTTTTATTCTGTCGGTCATTGAGCTTTTGCAGTATTCTATTGTGCGCCCGCGGCCCCCTACAGTCAGCGTGCTGCTGTCAAAGGGTGTCGCGTTTCAGCGGAAGCTATACAAACGCGACTAAATTAAGCATTGGTACACAAATAAATAAATAAAGATAATTGGGTACAAATGTATATCCACTTCCCGTAATTCATCTGGGTCTAGTTTTTGTGCAGATAAGTTTTACACCACAGCATAAAATGCCTGCAGTTGTAGCGGGGGGCTTTCCACCACACTAAACCGTAGTTATAATTTATGCCACAGCGTCGTTCACCCCAATATTCTCCAATGTATGTTTAATGTCTCCGTGGCTTGCTTTTACATTATATTGGCACGTAGGCAGTATATATTGTTACGTAAGAAGACGCAGATGAAAAGCTATATACAAGTATATTTACAACGTAATACGCCGCACTTGGCCAAGAGGCAACAGCCCGCGCTAGCCTCCAATCGTCGTCGTCGTCTTCTTACTGCTCGCCTCTTCGTCATTGGTAATACTTTTCCGTAGCACTACCCCCGGCGGCAAAAGCGCCGTCCCGGAGCGAATAAAGGCCGGACTCGGAAGCAGTGTAGTAGGCTTTTGCCTACTGACGTGCACGACATCACTAGATGCACGAGTAGATGACGAGATTGAGCTGACAGGAGCAATTTCGTACGTCACAGGGGTCACCTGGCGCAGCATGTGGTAGGGCCCTGTGTATTGTGAAAGGGGCTTTTCTGAAAGTCCAACGTGACGAGAGGTCGACCACAAGAGAACAAGCGCACCATGCGAAAACTGTAGGTCACGGTGGCGGGCGTTGTACTGACGCTGCTGAGTGGTTTGCGAGTCCGTCAGTCGAGCACGGGCAAGCTGGCGTGCATGGTTGGTGAGGGCGATGGCGTCGCGCGCATACTCGCATGTTGAGATCGAAGCAGGAGGGAGTGCCGTGTCAAGGAGCAAGGTCGGTTCGCGACCGTAGAGAAGATAAAAGGGAGAAAATCCGGCGGTGTCGTGCCGGGAAGAATTATAAGCAAATGTGACGTAAGGAAGGGCGCTGTCCCAGTGGCGGTGGTCCTTGGAAACGTACTTGGACAGCATATCGGTAAGAGTACGGTTTAACCGCTCTGTCAGGCCATTGGTTTGAGGATGGCATGACGTAGTCAGCTTGTGTTGAGTGGAGCAGGAACGTACAATGTCGGCGATAACTTTCGAGAGGTAGTTACGACCACGGTCAGTCAGCAGCTGTCGCGGGGCGCCATGAAGTAAATAATGTCACGCAAGAGAAAGTCCGCGACGTCAGTGGCGCAACTGGTAGGGAGAGCCCACGTGATAGCGTATAGGGTGGCGTAATCAGTTGCGACAGCTACGCATTTGTTCCCCGAGGATGACGTGGGAAAGGGACCGAGGAGGTCTAATCCAACACGAAAGAACGGTTCCACAGGGACAGTGATCGGCTGGAGATGACCGGCAAGTAGCACCTGAGGTGTTTTCCGACGCCGGCAGGTATCACAGGCAGCAACATAGCGTCGGACGGAGTGAGTGAGACTAGGCCAATGGAAGTGGCGGCGGACGCGGTCGTACGTGCGGGTTACGCCAAGATGTCCTGCCGTAGGTGCGTCATTCATCTCAAAGAGCACGGTCTGTCGTAGATGTTTTGGCACGACAAGAAGAAGATCAGATCCGTCAGGGAGGAAGTTCCTTCGGTACAGAATGCCGCCCTGGGGGACATATCGGCGAACGGATGCGTCGGTAGGTGTAGAGCGCAGACGCTTGATAAGTACTCGCAGCGATAGGTCTCGGTACTGCTCATCTGCGATGTTACCGAAGACAGACACAGAGAAAACGCCGTTGGCGGTACTACTGTCGGCGTCGTCAGGCTCGTCTACAGTGTAACGAGACAGGCAGTCAGCGTCCTTGTGTAGTCGGCCAGAGTTGTAGGTGAAAGCGCATGAATATTCTTGGAGGCGTAAGGCCCAGCGACCAAGTCTACCTGTAGGATCTTTCAGTGAGCATAACCAGCAAAGCGCGTTATGGTCTGTGACAACGGAAAAGGGTCGGCCATATAAGTATGGACGGAACTTGGCAACCGCCCAAACTAGGGCCAGACACTCACGCTCAGTGATGGAATAGTTGCGCTCGGAGGGTGAGAGGAGCTTGCTGGCGTAAGCGATAACACGGTCGTTGCCACGCTGGCTTTGTGCCAGTACTGCGCCAATTCCGTGACCGCTGGCATCAGTACGGACTTTGGTAGGCGCAGAAGGATTGAAATGGGCCAGAACGGGAGGCGTTGTGCGAACGTCGATTAGATGCGAGAATGCAGAGGCCTCGTTATCGCCCCACTGGAAAGGGGCGTCTTTTTGCAAAAGCTCGGTTAGTGGTCATGCTATGGCCGCGAAATTTTTCACGAAACGGCGGAAGTAGGAACAAAGGCGGATGAAGCTGCACACATCCTTGATACACTTCCGAACAGGGAAGTGCGTAACAGCATGGATCTTGCCTGGGTCCGGTTGCACTCCGTTCGCGTGAACGAGATGCCCAAGGACGGTAATCTGGCGACGGCCGAATTGGCAATTCGATGCGTTCAGTTGCAGACCGGCTCGACGAAAAACGTCTAGGACTGCTGAGAGGCGCCCGAGGTGCGTAGCGAACGTTGGGGAAAATATGATAACGTCGTCCAAGTAGCACAGGCACGTGGACCATTTGAAACCTTGAAGAATGGAGTCCATCATGCGTTCAAAAGTGGCAGGGGCGTTACATAGACCGAGCGGCATCACTTTAAATTGATAAAGACCGTCGGGTGTTACAAAAGCAGTCTTCTCGCGGTCGAGATCGTCCACGGCAATCTGCCAGTAGCCGGAGCGGAGGTCAATAGAGGAGAAGTAGCGAGCACCATGGAGGCAGTCAAGGGCGTCATGGATCCGAGGTAAGGGATGCATGTCCTTTTTGGTAACCCTGTTAAGGTGCCGATAATCCACGCAAAAGCGCCATGAGCCATCGTTCTTTTTTACCAGTACAACAGGTGACGCCCATGGACTACATGACGGTTATATAATGTTCTTGGCAAGCATTTTGCGAACTTCTGAGTGGATAACTTGACGCTCAGCCGGTGACACTCGATACTGGCGGTGATGAATAGGAGGGGCATCGCCGGTAATTATGCGATGTTTAACAGCTGTACTTTGGGCCAAAGGACGATCGTTAAAGTCCAAAATATCGTTGTAGGAAAACAGAACGCGGTAGAGCTTACGAGCGTGCTCGGACGGCATGTTGGGCGCAATCACTTTCTGTAAGTCGGCGATGGTACAAGTTGTCGACTGCGATGGTAGAGGAGGATCGGCTGAATTGTCGTCTGCCTCAATAGATGCTATAGAGTGATCCTCCAATGAGCAAAGCTGGGCCAGAGACACCCCGCGTGGCAGCGCTTGTGTCGTCAAGCGAAAATTGACCACTGGCAGGCAGACGCAATTCGCCGTAATAGATAAAACGGTATGAGGTACCGTGATCCCGTGTGTAAGGAGGACGTCTTGCATAGGAGCCGCGATATAGTGACCGTCGGGCACTGGTGGGGATGACACTAGGTCAACGTAAGTCAGTACCGAAGGTGGCAAGTGAGAGAAGTCGACGGAACTGAGGCGACTGGGGTGTGGTTCAGCGGGATCGAGAACAGGCAGGTCAAGGCGCAGAGTACTGACGGAACAATCGATAAGAGCAGAAGGTGCGGAGAGGAAGTCTAAGCCGAGGATGATGTCGTGCAAACAGTGGGCGATGACTGTGAATAGCACAATTGTGGAGCGATCGCCGAAGGAGACACGGGCGGCACACATACCATTTACGGTGGCTCATCCGCCCTCGGTGACACGGACAACATGCGTCGTGGTGGGCGTGATTATTTTTTTCAGGCGGGTACGAAGGTCAGCGCTCATTACCGATAAATGCGCCCCAGTGTCTATAAGAGCAGATACAGGAACACCGTCGACTTGCACGTGAAGAAGGTTCAGATGAGTGCTCAACGTCAGTAGAGGATTTGGTGGCGTAGGGAGCAATGCAGCGTCACCTCGAGGCGCTGCATCATCTAGTTTTGCATCTGTGAGCGGCGTCTGAAGGGAGTCCGCGAAAAGGTGCGACGAGGCTTGGGAGAGCGAGATTGTCGTCGTTGGGGCGAAGGAGAACGAGAATAGGGACGGTTCGGCGCAGGAGAGTGAGTGGCGGCATTATCGCAGCGTGCGGCATAGGGAAGAGAAGGACCACCTGAGGGGCGAGAGTAGGCAGTATAAGCAGACCGGGTCGAGGAAGTCCAGCGACTTCGACAATGCCGAGAATTATGCCCGATGCGACGGCAGTGAAAACAAATGGGCTTCTCGTCAGCAGTGCGCCATTCAGATGGGTTGCGGAGACGTGGTGGGTAAGAATATGCGAGACGGGGCGGAATCGAAGAATCCAGATGGGTATCAGGGCGATGGGCCGAGCAGATGGTTTGAAGGCCTATGCTTTCGAACTCCTGGCGGACAACTGCCTGGGTCAGGGAAACCGTGACTGCAGGTGCGTTGGTGGGGCTGGAGTCGAAGGCAGCCAGATAGGTGGCCTCAATCTCACGCCGGGTGATTTTGGTAATATCGCCAGTGTTGCTGGGACGAGGAGCATCAGCACAGGGAGATGTCGCTGGGGTGTTGGGCAAAAGGGCAAACTGCTGGTCGATACGTCGGCTTTTAGCGAGTTCCAGGCGGCGGCACTCCTTTATAACAGCATCCACCGTCGCGAAGTTGTTGAATACGAGCAAGTTGAAAGTATCATCGGCAATGCCTTTCAGGATGTGGGATACCTTGTCTGACTCAGCCATGTGTGCATCAACCAACAAAAAAAATGAAATCGCGAAAGAAAACAAGGAGCTCAAGGCAATTAACACAAAACTTACAAGCGATTGCTCAACGCTATCAAAGCAAGTCGGTCAACTCGAGAACCGTGTTACTGTGTCTGAGCAGTACTCAAGAAACCGCAATCTCGAGATAAAAGGTGTACCCTTGACTGAAAGTGAAAGCGTTCCTAAGATTTTGCACAAAATCGGTGTGGTCTTGAATGAACCTATCGTGGAAACAGACATTGAAGTGTGCCATCGTGTGCCTACAAGGAATGCTGATGCCACCCCAAACATAATTGTGCAGTTTAAGTGCCGTACCAATCGTGATTCAATCCTACAGAAAGTAAAAAAGTCACGCCTGTCTACTCAGGAACTGGGTTTTTCCCCTGGTTCACCACTGTATGTTAATGAGCACCTTTGTCCAACGCTGAAGCATCTTCTCAGCATGGCGCTTGCGCAAAAGAGATTGAAAAACTGGCGATTTGTTTGGTCAAGTAGCGGCAAGATTTTGGCCAGGAAAGATGAAACGTCACCGATTGTGCACATTCGCAGTGAGCGTGATCTAGAAAGGATTAACTAGTTTGCGTCGACTGCACATATTTTTTCTGTTATTCAATGCTTTTGCAATGGCTGTGTCTTCAGAATACTTTAATAATGCGTTTCACTATTGTAAAAACCATTTTACCTGCCTTCACCTGAATGTGCGGTCCCTGAGAAACAAGGAGGAAGAACTGTCAGTTTTCTTAGATGAATTTGTTTTCCATTTCGATGTGATTATGTTTACAGAGACATGGTGTTCTGCAAATACTGAAATTTTCCACCGCGAAGGTTATCAAAGCTTCTTTCTTAATAGGCAACATAAGCAAGGTGGCGGTTTAGAGGTTCTCGTGAAACGTGAGCTGGAATGTGAAATAGCTGCCGAGTTTTCCATTATATCTGAGGACATAGAATGTTTGACATTACTATCGCGCGAATATATTTTCACTGTCATGTATCGGCCACCGAAGGCACAAATCCAACATTTCATTGCATACGTTGAAAAACTTCTAAATTATGTTAATTCGAAAAACGCGAAACTAATTCTTGGCGGAGACCTAAACATTGATATCTTAAAATCTTCCTGCATTAAAGAAACACGCTTTTCAGCTGTAGAGTCATCTGGTCACGCTCGCTTAACAGATACGGCAACGCGTGTTACATCCTACACAGAGACACTCATCGACCTCTTTGTTACAAATATACATACCGAAAGTTTGACAACTGGTGTCTTGAATTGTGATATCAGCGACCACTTGCCGATTTATTTGTTTATCAGGGCTGAAGATAAGCTTATATATGCGCAAATGAACGATGTAAAGACGGTACAAAATATCGTTCCCACAACTTTAAACGCCTTCTACGCGTGCCTTGAAAGGGAAACTTGGACTGACGTTTACCATTATTCAACGGCCGACGCCACATACGAGGCTTTCATTTGTGCTTTCAAACGTATTTATTTCGAACATTTTAAGGAAAAAGTATTGCGAAAATGTAACGAAAACCGGAAACCGTGGATCAACCGCGAGTGCCTGCGCAGAATAAAAAAGAAGGCAAGATTGTTCCAAAAGTTTCTTAAGACCAGATCACCAGAGGATCTCGATATTTATAAAAAATATCGTAATAAGCTTAACACCTTTCTAAAAAACGAAAAGCGCTCTTTTCTGCACGATCTGTTTAGTAAAGAGCAATGTAGAGACAGTGCGCAGATGTGGAATAAGCTCAACAGTCTGCTAAATCGCACACAAGTCTCGGCAACAGTCACGGAGCTAAACTATCATGGCCGTCGTATTGAGGGCTTCGAGCTTGCTGAACAATTTAATACATTTCTCAAAGATGCTGTGTCAGGTCCGCAAAGGTCAAGTAGGTCTAAACATGCCATAAATAGCAACCCTTTTAGCATGTATCTCGAACCAACTAATGAGGCCGAAATATGTGCCATATTTAACTCATCTAAAACAGCAAAGCACATGATATTGATGGTATACAGATGGCTCCAGTTAAACACGTGGTTGAAATAATAGCCCCAGTATTGGCTTATGTATATAACTTATCAATATATTCAGGTTGCTTTCCAAAACTGATGCAAGTAGCTAAAGTTAGTATGCTTTTTAAAAGTGGTGACAGAAATGACATGGCTAACTATAGGCCAATTTCGATTCTGCCCATTTTTTCCAAGGGCTTGGAGAAGATAATTTATAAACTACTGATGAAGTTTTGCGTGAAATTTAACTTGATTACTTCATCTCAGTATGGCTTTCTACCAAACAGGTCCACAGAAACAGCTCTTCTAAAGCAAAAAGAATTAATTCTTGAGTCCATTGAAAACAAAAAATTGTGCATTGGTGTATTTATAGACTACTCGAAGGCGTTCGATCGGATCAACCATGAAATACTTTTGGAAAAACTAGAATTATACGGTATTCGTGGAATCGCAGCGCTCCTCCTAAAATCTTACCTACAATATCGATGTCAGGGCGTGGCGATAGGAAACTACGTGTCTACTTACCAGAATATCACCACAGGAGTCCCTCAGGGTAGTATCCTGGGCCCATTATTGTTTCTGCTATATATTAATGATATAACAACTATTAGCAACGACCCAAGTTTTATTTTATATGCAGATGACACAAGCCTCCTATTTAAAAGCCGTGACATGCAGCACCTGACCTTGGTTATTAACGAAACTATGGAAAAGCTTAGTAGATGGAGCGCTGCAAATTGCCTGTTGATAAATTCCAAAAAAACAAAAGCTGTGTTGTTTCATGCGCGTCAAAATACGCCTATTGTAAAACCAGTGATAAAGTTCAACAACTGCAACATTGAAATAGTTGATACTGTAAAAACGCTAGGAATACTTTTCAATAAAAACATGAGCTGGGATCCTCACGTTAGCTCAGTTATGTCTCGCCTAAATAGGTCTGTTGGTGTTCTAGCAAAATTTCGCTCATACCTTCCCGTATCCGTAAAATTGTTAATTTATAACACATTCTTCTTATCCCATCTTAACTATTGTTTCCTGGTTTTGGGAAATACCACATCGTCTAACACTAGCAAACTGCATGTGCTACAAAAGAAGGCATTACGTCATATCGCTAGTGCTGATTACAATGCACACACTGCTGAACTGTTTCGTCAGTTTAAAATTGTTCCCGTGCCCAAACTTTACGAGTATTTTCTATGCATAAGATACAAAAAATCTGTATATAACAGCGAGCATGCTTTTCTTAGCATATCATCGTTGAAAACGAATACCATTGTGTATCCAATCCGTAGTAAAGAATATTGGCACGTGCCATTTTGTCGTACTGAGCTTGGGCGGCAAATGTTACGTCATGCACTTGCAGCTCTGTTGAATAAACTAATTTTCCAGGATATTCATGTAGAAATGTGCAGCATACGTAACATACGAGAGTTCTTCATTCCATGATGTCAGTACTATTTTTCCACTGCTGTTAGTATTTTTATGTATGTATAGTTACTGTCAAGCTGTTCGTATTACATTACATTGTATAACACTAGAGGTTAGCCTGCAATGGTAAGCTGTTAAAATGCCTTGTTAATTGTCACCCTTTTTGTATGCCTTGTATATTGGGGGCTCGGGCACTTCTCAAGTAAATTGATTTTCACTTTTTGCCCGAGCATTCCCGCATTGTGATGATGCAAATGAATATCAACTTCAACTTCAACTTCAACCTTGCGGCACAGAGCCAAGACGTCCTGAATGTGCGTGACATAGGGCACTGTTGGCGCCTGCACAAGGCCGGAAGGCGCCTTCTGCGCGGCAAGTTTGCGACCGTAAGGGTTGCCGAACAAGTCTCGGAGCTTTTGCTTGAGTGAATCCCAACTGGTGAACTCATCTTCGTGCGTCTGAAACCAAACTCGAGGTGTGCCACCGAGGTAAAAAACTACGTTGGCGAGCATGATAGTATGGTCCCACCGGTTATCGTGGCTGACGTGTTCGTACAGGCTGATCGAGTCCTCGACGTCTTCCCCATCTTTGCCCGAGAATACACCAGGATCACGAGGAGCAGGGAGAGTGATGTAGGTAGTCGAAGTGGCAGCAGGTGTCGGAGGCGGCTGAGTCGAGTTGTCGTCGCCGGGAGCCATGAAGCTGGGCTCGACGCACCGTCCACTGCGAAGCTCCGTGTCGAGATACAGGGAACATCCACCTCCACCAGAAATTTTACGCAAGAAGACGCAGATGAAAAGCTATAGACAAGTATATTTACAACGTAATACGCCGCACTTGGCCAAGAGGCAACAGCCCGCGCTAGCCTCCACTCGTCGTCGTCGTCTTCTTACTGCTCGTCTCTTCGTCATTGGTAATACTATTCCGTAGCAATATGATTGATCACTGAATTGCTGCTAGTTGGAGTGAGCATGGGCTCGCGCAAGAGTTAAACTTTTTTTTTATATTTCGAAAAGAAATATTCCGACTGGCACCATTGACATCCTAATTTAGTCCAACCTGCCTCCGTCCCGCGGCCGCGCACCATATTTTACACGTTAGTCCTGGCTGAAAATATCATATCAGGATCGCAATGCAAACAAATTATCAGAAAACTTTCAATCAATACAATAGGTCCCGTGAGCTACGGTATAAAACTTTCTATAAGTTACAATCTAAATATTACGAGACATTTGGCGTTGCAGTAACATTTGCAATACTATACTTCGACACATGTAACCTCTAGCCCAGAAGGAAATTAACAAAAGCACAAATATCAAGTTGGTTTATAAACATAGTAAACTTCATTTGATAGGTTACTTGCAAGTAAAGGTAAACTTAAACGTTACCGCGCTAAGAGTGTAATAATTCTAACCGCAGATATTACATTCACGACGACTTATACTTCTTCATGTATACCATTAGCAATACGTCGGTGTTAACCCTTCATAAGTTCTATCTTGGTCCTTTCATATGACATCCACATGCACCGTCGCCCAAAAGTCTTTACAGTACCTACGCCGTAGCCTCAGTAATTCGCCTTCTAATATTGCCAAATTAGGTGACCTTAATTTGTTCTCCCACAACTTGAGTTTGCTTCCTCCATTTGGTCTCGATATCATAACCGCAGGGTCACTTCCTTCTTGCCTAATTTAGAATGCATCCAAAATAGGGTAGCACGATTCACCTCAAGGAACTATAACTACCATTCAAGCGTCACTAAGATTAAAGTGATCTTTCTTTCCATCTCTAGACACAGGCCGTGATAGCGCTGTACTAACGTTATGTCACAGGTATGTACACTCCGATAGGTCATGTACATTTCACCTCGGTGTCTCATCCCACACTTGCAAAAGATCGCACTATCATTTGAGTTTCTCATGGATTTATGGTGATACTTCAGTTTCCATCAGCACTTCCACAAGCCATCCGAATCCGGAATAACCTACCAGAGAACATCGCTTGTCTGTCTAAACGTGCTAGATTCCGGCACGAACTCATTGAGCAGTTCACTGAAGCCGTCGTTTAGCATGTCTAAGGTCATATCATACTTACGCGATATCACAATTTGATGAATAATGCAATCATCCATGCGCCATGCGCATTATTATGTTTTTCGACAGCGTGGTTTAACCTGTGCTCCATATTTATTGTTGTGACTGCCGCATCGCTTTGTCTTCTGTTCTCAACTGCGATAATGTGGTCATATTTTATTTACCATGTATTGCACTTTGTTTTGCTTTGACGTGTAGTATAAGCGTGTAGTAGAGACGTGAAAACAAACCCTGGCCCTCAAACGCACGAACTACTCTTACAGCTGATAGAAGGGCAATGGAAATCAGAGCAGAAATAACGGAAATGACACAAAAAATTGTTAGTGCTGACATGGCTTTGTCCGAGATACCTGCACTGGTAAAAAGGGCTGAAGTCACTGAAACAGAACTGTTAACTCTGCGATCCACAGTGGCGAAACTGATAAAAAAGGTTAGCAAATTGGAGAATCAGAGCAGAAGTAATAACATTGTAATTAGAGGCATCCAGATACGTAGAACGAGACAGAGCAAACGTTTAAGCAGGAATTTGTAGTGGGAATTGCGCAGGGGAAACTGAATCTTTCAGTTACAAGTGCGGAATGTATGCATCAAATTGGAAAACCTTCTTCAAACGCACAAAGACCCGTCATTCTGCGCCTGGGAAGCCTCGCAGAATACAAAGACGTACTACGCAACCGCATAAGCTCAGGAGCACGAATATTTTCATCGATCAGAACTTTTCGCATGATGCAAGAAGGCAACGCCTCTGGAACAGCGCATTGGAAAACAGAAAAAGAAAAGGGAAGCTCGCACGTCTGCATGATAAAATGTAGATAAACGGAGTGATGTACGCATGGGATGAAGCCAAAAACCAATGCTATCGGGTGACTGACAGCCCGTCTAATACAGGTGCAAGAACCGCTGCTTCCTTAATTGACTGACATGTGGGTGCGGGCAAGCTTCAGCTACTGAACGTCAATGCCCGTAGCCTTGTTAATATTGCTGGGTGCCTGGAGCACGTTTGATTTGAGCACAACCCATATATTCTATTTGTAACAGAAACATTGCTACATAAGTATATCCGAGATTGTGAAATATGCCGTCCCCGATATAACGCTATCAGAAATGAGCGCAGTAGCAGGGGTGGAAG
Organism: Dermacentor albipictus; assembly: GCF_038994185.2. Lineage (NCBI taxonomy): Eukaryota > Metazoa > Arthropoda > Arachnida > Ixodida > Ixodidae > Dermacentor > Dermacentor albipictus. Next base: position 8,011,574 of record NC_091828.1, on the reverse strand, counting down.
CGTTGCCATGTTTCTAATATGCAGCCTTAAAGGGAAGCTGAAGAGTCTATCGAATTCAATAAGACGTTCATATGCGGATGCGGCAACCTTATAAACCATGAAGGTAAAATTTTGGGGGGGATTTTTCACCTAGGAGCGACGCAATCGTCGGTTAAAATTGCGCTGTAGCTCCGCCCCCCGTCGAGCGCCGCGCGCTGACGCTGACGATACGAGCGGAGACGGGAAACCGCGGCTTAGTGACGTCAACGCTGGTGTTCCGCTCCTTCGCATTCTCCGCGACCGTGCCTGACCGGGCCTATTTTTGCGTGCGTGCCGTCCTAATCTGCTTCGCTCGACCCTACATTCCTTTATTTGTGTGTATATAGGAGTGGTAGTTGACGTGCGCAGCATCAATTGAACTTGTAGACCGATCATGCCGGCGTTCTGTGCAGCCTACGCTTCCACAAACACCGGTGGCAGCGATGATGTTCCGATGTTCCATTAGTTCCTGCAAGACAAGAAGCTTTCAGCTAAGTGGGAGGCTGCTGTGAAGCGAAACAACTTCAAGCGCTCAACAACAAGTGTTGTGCTCTAAACACTTACGTGATGATTACTACCGGAGTTTATCAATAATGTGTGCCTTGGGTTCTCCTAAAAAAAAAATAGCACGCTGAACGGAAGGTGCATGTTTATCGCCCACCCTTGACGCAGGTTTCATCACCAAGCGCCGCGAATTTTCTATTCGCACTTGTGTTGTGAAGCAGCCTGCATGCAGCTACCATAACGCCGTGCAAGCGTTAAGTTTACATGTGTTAGAAAGCCTGCTCACGCCAAGACGCTGCGTTCCCCCTTCTCTCGCACACATAAGAAACCGACCATCTCATGAAGCCGACGGAATTCGCCGGTTACGAGTAGCGTGCGGATGGCGCGCTGATGAAGGTTCTATACTACACGTGCTACAACAGCCGGTAAACTTTTCCCGCGTTTAAACCGTCTGTGTAGCTTGCCGATAGCTTTGGGGCAGCGCACAAATGCTGAAGATCGCATCACCGCATACGTTCTACGAGGAGGCATGCAGGAAAATAACACTACAGTTGTTTGCCCGGAAACGCACTCAATGGAACGCGGAATTCAGCTTAGCAAAAAACATACTCGCCAACGAACATTTCCAACACAAGGAGATGCTAACACTTCGCCTTCGTTCGCGTGGAAAGCAGTGCTTGCACCAGCATTTTTTGCTTCTTGGAGAGGCCGGCTCTTTGCAATCGGCTCGTACATGTAGTATGTACAAGTATAAATCCTTTCCAAGTGATCTTGCACGCGACAGCGACAGCGCCACAAGCTAGGCGATGGCTGTCGCGTTCACTCGTCCTCTGCAAGCCGAACTCCTTATCAAAATAGAAGTGAGGGGTGCAGACAGGGCACAAGAGTAGAGAAGTGGACAACACGAACGCCGACTATAAACTGAAGGGAGCACCGACGCGGAAAATGAAATAAGACACAAAACTCATCTGCGCATGCTCAGGAATGGTAACACCACGTGTCGATCAGGTACACGTGCTGGTCTACGTGAGAGATAACTGTTTAGGCACTTAATCTCTTCCTTATGTAATGTAATCAAAGGCTGACTCACGCACGCACTTCCACCATTACCCTTAGGAAAATGAACCATGAGTTTCTGTGGAGGACGTGATGTGTTCCTAAGGTGACATCAGACATTCATAAGGAATGCATCGTCTAATGTTTTTTTGGCATCACAAGTACATCAGAGACTCAAATGACAATGCACCTTAGGATTTCTGATGAGAGGAGTGTACAGCTTTTTTGTGTTATTGCTAATGTCAAAGTACATCATATATGAATGTGTACGATGCCAAGTCGCGAAAAATTCTTTGTAATGCGATAGCGTTAAATGGCTCATGAGCCGCAAAATCCGGCATTGTCGGCGTGAGCACTCGATGTACAAAGTGGTTACAAACTCTCAACCTTTCATGGGAGTCGAACTAACCTACCTTTGGCGGCAATTAAGGCTACGAACCCAGGACCTTTGGTGTTCATTAAGGCACCGTTAATTAAGAATGTTATTGAAGATATGGTTAATTAATGCACTCGAACGCACGTACGACTCTTAGTGGAAGTCGAAGCCTGTTAATTAATCTGTTAATTAAGGCGCAGCTGATTATTATGTTGTTAATTAAGACACTCGTATCCACGACCCTTGGTGCTTATGAAGGCGCTGTTAATTAACGCGCAGTTAAGATGCAGTTATTTGAGGCACTCGAACCCACGACCTTTGTTAATGATGACGATGCTAATTAAGGTACAGTTAATTACGATCTAGGAATTAAGTCACTCGAACACATCACCTTGTGTGGGAATCGCACCCACGACCATTGTTGTTAATGAAGGCGATATTAATTGAGGTAACGTTAATTAGGATATAGGCAATTAACACCCTCGAGCCCATGATCTTATGTGTTAATGAAGGTGGTGTTAATTAAGGCGCAGTTATGATACAGTTATTTGAGGCACTCGCACCCACGGCCTTTCTTGATGAAGATGGTGCTAATTAGGGCACAGTTAATTAAGATCTAGCAATTAAGTCACTCGCACCCAGTACCTTGGGTGCGAATCCAACCCACGACCTTTGTTGTTAATGAAGGCGATGTTAATTAAGGTAGTGTTAATTAATATAGTCAGTTAAGGCACTGGATCCCACGGCGTTTGTTGTTAAAGGTTATGTTAATTAGGCATATTCAATTAATATATAGTTACTGAAAGCACTCGAACCCATGATCTTGTGTAGGAGTTGTGCCCACGAATTTTGTCGTTAATGAAGGCGATGCTAATTAATGTACAGTTAATTAAGATGTAGTTGATGAAAGCACTCGGACACATGACTATTGGTGGGAGTCCAACCCGAGACCATTGGTGTTAACGATGAAGATGTTAAGTAAGGAACCGTTAATTAGGATACAGTTAATTAAGTCACTCGGACCCTTGGCCTTTGGTGGAAGTGGTTCCGATTCATCGTTAGGGACAGTCTAAGAGACAAAAATGATGAAAACGATATAACACAGCGTGAGCGCCGAGTACTCAGGAAACGCTTCCAATATATGAGGGCTAGGCACAAAACAACGACGTCATTTTCTTTCCTTTTTAAAGAGCACTGTAAGATGGTGTTACCCCGTTATCACATTTGGTAAACAGTGCAATCCTATAGCGTATGCCTTGTTTTGAGCAGTTTGATTTCTCGGATGTGTTACTAGTCTTGAAGTGGCAAACCGACAATTCTGCAGATTGACATGATCATGACATTGAAAACTGCGCGTAAAAAATTATGGGGTTTTACGTGCCAAAACCACTTTCTGACTATGAGGCACGCCGTAGTGGAGTACTCTGGAAATTTCGACCACCTGGGGTTCTTTAACGTGCACCTAAATCTAAGTACACGGGTGTTTTCGCATTTCGCCCCCATTGAAATGCGGCCGCCGAAGCCGGGATTCGATCCCGCGACGTCGTGCTCAGCAGCCCAACACCATAGCCACTGAGCAACCACGACGGGTAAAAAGAAAAAAAAACTGCGCGTAAGCGTCTATTTGCTGGAACGCACTGTAGTACTTGGTTGAAAGCACATCGTACGCCAGCGCACATTTCTGGCATATACCACATAGGACAAATGCACGCTACCGAGACATGTGGGTTTTTCGAGGAATCTTCGTGGATAGCACGATCAACACAGAAGGCACGAGCGACAGTAGTGCAACCCGCGCAGATTAAACGCACTAACACGAAAGCAAGATACGGATGACAGGGGCGTAAGCTGCGCCACACGAGCAGATTTGACGCTTTCCGACTGACACTGTTGCAACTGGCACTAAAACATCCCACACTGCACACATGTGTCCCTCGGAGATCACGTCAACGATGCCTGAGGCCATATAGTTGATGTTAACGACAGCAGGAAGTTATTTAAATTGAAGTGACGGCGCAGGTAGCACGGGGAGCAGCGAAATGCGTAATTCACGGGTTTTATGAGAGGTAACCGAAGCGAAAATCGTTCGAATAACATCACCGCAACGGCTTTCTATATGGTTAACATTTTCAGATCTCGAAGGCCATGCTTTTGCTGTCTGCAGATAGCAGAAACGATTCAAATTGGAAATGCGTTATAGAATTTCTTTCTATGCCAAACTATAGCTTACAATATAGACTTATCTGCGGTTCGGCTTGTCTTGCAACAGCTATGCGCTATTAGGCAGCCGCACAAATCCTCAGATGACGCTAGCCGAGGCATTCGCCGGCCCCAGCCGACCTGTTGGTGGCGCCACCCACCATCCCGTTTCCTATCCAATCCAATCCAATAAGCCTGTCGCTCTGTTTACGAGTCGGTCGGGCGTGCGAGCTGCAACGATGTGCTTGTTTGATCGTGTGTTTTTGTGTTTGCTGTAACTAAATATGACTTAGTTCACGTGCGCATAAGTGCCACAGACAGCTTGTCTCTCGCTGCAAACTCGCCGTGTGCGTGGCGCGCCAGCCAAATGTGGACCAACGATGTTCATGCCGTGGAGTGCGTTCCCTTTGTCTCTGGTTGTCGTTGAAAGTTGGGTGGACGTCGCGAAGAAATAATGCGTATTGTTAGCGTGCCACTGCTCCTCCACTATGCACCGGTATGTCTGCTGGGAGTAACATCGAAGCATCGGCAACTTGGAGGGCGCTTTTCGACCGCGTCGTGCCTTTCAAAAGGTGAGTAACCGTGCTTGCTAACTACACACGTGTTGTGCGTGCTTCTCGGTGTGGGCATAGGTTGCCTTGCGAACGTAGGAAAGAGAACTCCCACGACAACAGTGAAACCTATGCCGACGCTTGCTGGGTGTTAGAGTTTAGTTGCGCGAATTTATTGCCATAATGCGGAATTGAAAATCTTGATAAGCGTTTTCTTCTGATGAGAAAGATTAAGTTCGGAAATAATCGTGTTCATCATGCGCGCTTGTGCGTGAGCTCCCGCATTTCTGCTGATGTCGCATAATAACGACTCATCTACCTCTTGACCGATTCTCACTGCAATGACGTTTCCTCGCTTATAAATGATTCGACGTTGTAGATAATCTCTGCTTACAAAGTTTTCGATTTAGGAATAGTATTAAGAGAAAAGAAATGTAAGCAATCACAGCGTGCTACTGGTACAGGTTTGTTTTGAAGGGGTGTTGCCATAACTTTGACGTAACTAAACATTACAAGGGATAGTCACATAAAGTCATTAAAGAAACTCTAGAATCGTTATGTAAACAAACATTCATGTAATGCGCTGCTGCTGCGTGTAAAATTTTGCCTTGTTGAAGGGGTCCCCGTTATCGTGACATTCATCTGTGACTTCGACGTTTTGCTCTATTGCCACCCTGCACCAGTGCAGGCATTGTTTTCGTGACTGTTTTTACATGCTCCTTGCATGTGTTCACGATGTGATGGTCTTATTCTGCCACAGCTATAAGTTAACACAGTATTCTCTTTGTAGTGGTGAAGCCGTGACCCACAACAGTGTCCACATAACCCGTGGCCATGGCTGCAGCAGCACGGCATGTAATCTGGATGGACATATCAGGTATGCTTTAAGTGTACGTGTTCACAAAAGTGGGCTTCGGTATCATTAGTGGATAAGTGTATCGACATATTACTTAATGAATCTTGCTAAATAGGCTAAATATTTATGCAACTTTATTCCACTTGCTGCTTATTTGTGTTTGTAGACATTATGCACACGTAAATCTTGTTCTGTTAAAACTACACCTCGCATGTCCTGACGTTTAGTATTTTTCTCGCATCAATTGCTTGCCTGCAAGTCCATTTCATTTTTGCCTATTACGCAGTATGTTTCATTTTTATTTTGGTTTTATTTGTTTGGAACTGTTTCTTATGCTGTAGCATATATTTCCCTGTTTTCCTTTCTGCTTATGGTACACACATGTGCTGTTTTTGTCCATGTAAGAATTCGAAGTGTAGTGTGCCATATATGTCACAGGTCTAAGCACGCATTGTGCATACCATTGTTTAACATTGATATTTACAATTATGTCTGTTTTGTTCTCAGAATAACTGTCACTGGCAAATACACATTTGATGAACTCGAATTTCTTGAAATGAAATAGGAAGGCCAGTATTCATTGTGCTGCAGTTACTTAAGTAGTGAGGTCTTTTCTGGTAAGCTTTCTATTTTTTCTCTCACTTTCTTCGTATTCTTTTCTTTGCAAGCTGCCCCTATTTATGCTGGTATGCATTGTAGCAGTTGTGAGTGTGTCTAGTGCAGTGATGTCACAGCTAGGTTGCACACACTACAGGATACCCACAGATACCCATCACTGTTTTTGTGCATTTCTGAGAACCAGCTGTGTCCACTCGGCAAAACTTGTAGTGTCTATTTGAATTTGCCAATCAGTTCATGTAACTTTTCAGGACAACATTTACGCAGCGAGGGAAGGGAGACCACGCAACATGATCTTGGCTAACAGCTGTTTAAGTTGTAGGAAGGACTAACAAAAATAGCACTCGTTGTGCACCAGTTAGTTTGAGGGATGGCAGAAGTTGTAATACAAAGGCATAAAATCATGATAAATGGTGTTTGCATAAAAAGAAGTAAGTGAATCGGCACACACTAGTTTCTATCCCTTGTAATCTACAAAGGATGCCTTTCTTCATGCATTGATAATGGGGGCTGCCTGACACTTATTGTTATTTATGTGGTGTGCCTGACTGATTTCTCTTGCCAATTTTCATCCATGGGTGAAAACAGATAAACAATCCTAATCCGGCCTGAAGCCCCATTGCGGATATGTGTGACCAAGTCGGACGAGCATACTGGTCTTTTGAGTGAAATATGGTGATCTCATAGGTACATATTTAGGCACCAGCCAGTCTGCACTATGTACATTTGACAACATGTGAAAGGAATACAGTACAGTGCCTCTGACGCGTACTGGACAAATTTTGTGCCACCTTTAACCAAGCAACCCTCGCTTGCCTCCTTGCCTTTCTCGATTCAATTTTCAATTCAATCAGTTCATGTAACTTTTCAGGACAAAATTTGCGCAGCGAGGGATGGGAGACCACACAACATGACTGTTGTGCATATGCTGCCTAATTTATTTTTGCTGGAAACATATGTGCATTGCAATCCACAAGTGAATTGACAAAGGCACCCAGGCATTGGAGGCTTGCTTAGTAAAAAATACCCAAAATTTGTTTTGTATCTCTGAGGGGCAATGTAGGCTATTCTTTTGATCACGTGCATATTTGGTCCAATGTACATTGGGCACGCTGACTAGCCGGTGCCTCAGCATGCGCCTAGGAGAGCACCATAATTCACTCAAAGGACCAGTGTGCTCGTCCCATTTGACCATGCATTGACACGACAAGCTGTGCACTAGATTTAGATTGTTTATCTGTTTCGTTCGCCTATGGCAACCGATTGATACAACAAAATCAGTGAGGAATACCACATCCAAAAATGGGACATGTGTCAGTCAACGCTCATTATGATTGCATGACAAAGAGGAATACTCAATAATGACGTGGGATAGCAACCACCATGCTTATTTATTAAATTATTTATGCAAGCTTGTTCATCATGCTTCTACGCATTTGTTTTTCAACTTGTGCCCTCCCTCTGAAAGCAGCGCTCGGGTTTAAATGATAAAAACACCAGACATGGTGGGGTGTATTTCTTGAATTGGATGTATGCCGTCATTCAGGAGGCCAACACATGCATGACATAGTAGGCTTGGAATGTATGAGAACTGTGCCCGTAGCTGATGCAAATATTCTGTAATGACTGGCACTTGGATGTCTCTGGGATGCATTGGGTTGCCCGTGCACAAACACTCCTACGCTCATTTCCAAGCCAAGTAATTAGTGAGATTTTCTCATTCACGCTAGCAATCCACAGACACTGCTGTCCTTTGTCAAGTGGAAACCGATATAGCTGAAGTAGTTCACGAAATGTACACACGCCACAGCAGATCCACGTTGCACGTTTTTACAGCCAAGAGCAATTTCTGCTTACTGTAGTTACTGCTCCACCCAAAGGCCACACAGTGGTTCCTCAACAACTTTGTGTGAACCGACCCCACATAAATTTTTCGCAGAACTATCTATAACATCTCCAGATCGTTCTGCAGCAAGTGATACAGCGTGTATTTCTGTGGTTCATTGCCAAGTTTTGTTAATTTTCTGTGCTTTCTACCATGCAGGGTACACGTGCACTTACTTCAACATGACGACACGCCACCTCAAGAACAGCCTCTCCTAAGTGATAAGTAGCGAAATTAAATGAAAGGAAAATATCACATCCGTAACCAGACTGATACTGTGTTTTCCTTCCATTTAACCTCCTTCTGCATTTGAGGAAGCATTGATATGCCCAATAAATGTTTTTGTTAAATATCTTTCTTTGAGTAATGTCTAACATGCAGCATATGTAGGGCCCATGTAAATGTTGACAAAAGTGCTGCATCTTCGCTGGACATACATACATGCATACAGGCTGCATATATCAAGCACCAAAGACAGTCACGCACAGGTAACATATTTAAATAAGGTCTGACTGCCATTGGGACACATGAGAAAATGTTACCACACGTGGTGGCCAATTTTGTTATAGGAGTAATATGAGCACCAGCAGTCTAATGTATAAGCTCATTAGAGATTCATTAGGAAGACGTGAGAAAGTCACAAGAAAACTGCTTTGGAGCGCACATTAGGAACACATTTCATGCTCACAAGAAAAACACTCGTCAAGAATTCTACAGAAAGACTGTGGCCAATATGTTATAGAATGACATTAGGAATACATCAGAAAATTCCAAAGAAACTCGTCAGAAAGTCTAATGGCTTTGACGTCAAAACTCGTCAGACTTTCTTGTGAAACTCATCTCATATTTTCATAAGGGTATAGATATGCCATGCCTATACCATAAGACGCGTATCTTCATTCTTATGCCTGTACAATATCGCGCATTCATCTAACTCTGGCTTGCAGTTACCATCTCGGCAATGTAGCGAAAGATTAGAAGGCGATCCACCGGTTAACGACCGTTTATGTTCCATTAGCCTCTGATTGATACGCCGTCCCGTTTTCCCTACGTAGAAATGGCTACATCTGAGGGGAATATTATAAACCACACCCATACGACAATCAGTAAAACTGTTGTTCTTATTGTGCTTCAGTGGAAAAATATCTGTTCGTGTTTTGCCTTTTACCCGCTCCTTTCTATTCTGTACGGCAGCGCAGATCTTACCTAGCTTATTGGTAGCAGTGAAAGCAACATTAACATCATATCTACTAGCAACTTTTTTAAGCCTGTGCGAAACTGAATGAATATACCGAATAGCCACTACTCTTTTTTTACTATTACTGCTTTCTGTAATCAAGTTCGTCCCTCTCGAAACCGACTTCTTTAGGCGCTCAGCCAAAGTGGCCACCGCTACACTAGGATAACCCGCTTCTAATAGGCGCCGGATCTGCGTATTAAAACTGGCGCTTATTTTGTGCATGCAGGATGTTTTGAGGGAAGACTTAAGGCACGACATGTCAATTCCGTTTTTTACTAATTTAGAATGCTTGGATTGGAAGTTTAGCAACGGCTTCGAAGATCTTGGGAAGTACTGCCATCAAACATGATTTTGTTCGAAGATCAAGGAAATGTCAAGAAACTGAATTACGCGTCGCTGAGGAAATTCCTTGGTAAACTTTAATCCTCCCCTTAAAGTTTAAATTGCTCACTTACTGAGGTAGCACCGGAATCGAATTCTTCCATTTTGGAAAAAATCAGGTAATCATCAACGTAACGAAATATCTTGATAACGCTATCACCTAAGGCTTTCTCTAAGCAGTTGTCAACCTTACTCAGGCAAATGTCGCTAAGAATAGGAGCAACCTTTGAGCCAATACAAATGCTTGATTTCTGCAGAAAAACGCCATCTCTCCACCCAATCAGCGTCGACTTCAAGTATATTGAAAAAATTTCTAGAAAAGCTCCCTGGGAAACAGAGAAAGGGACGTGGCAGGTCTGTATCGCTAGCTACCTACAGAAATGCCTAGGTTCAGTAGTGTTTTCAGACCCCTTTTGCCTAGGTAATTCTCAGGCACTAGCTCAGTATTTGAGAGAGGAAAGTCCTGGTGATTGTACAGCTTTTAGTATGGATATCGAAGACCTGTATCATTCCTTGCTGCATGACGGGTTCCTAAATTCCGTAAATGAGTGCATTAAAGAATAAGTGCAAGAGTCGGCTTTTATTGACAGATGCGGTGTTTTCAAGGGAGCTTTTCTAGAAATTCTTTCAATGTACTTGAAGTCGACGCTGATTGGGTGGAGAGATGGCGTTTTTCTGCAGAAACCAGGTATTTGTATTGGCTCAAAGATTGCCACTATTCTTAGCAACGTTTACATGAGTGAGGTTGATAACTGCTTAGAGAAAGCCTTAGGTGATAGCGTTATCAAGATATTTCGTTGCGTTGATGATTACCTGATTTCCTGCAATATGGAAGAATTCGATTCCGCCGCTACCTTAGTAGGTAAGCAATTCAAACTTTATGGTGGACGAATAAAGTTTACCAAGGAATTTCCTCAGCGACGCGTAATTCAGTTTATTGACATTTCCTTGATCTTTGAACAAAATCATGTTTGTAGGCAGTACTCCCCAAGATCTTCAAAGCCGTTGCTAAACTTACAATCCGAGCATTCTAAATTAGTAAAAAACGGAATTGCCGTGTCGTGCCTTAAGTCTTCCCTCACAAGATCCTGCATGCACAAAATGAGCACCAGAGTTAATGCGCAGGTCCGCCGCCTATTAGAAGCAGCTTATCCTAGTGTAGCGGTGGCCGCTGTGGCTGAGCGCCGAAAGAAGTCGGTTTCGAGAGCGACGGACTTGATGAAAGCAGTTATAGCAGAAAAAGAGTAGTGGCTATTCCGTATATTCATTCATTGTCGCACAGGCATAAAAAGTTGCCAGCAGATATGATGTTGATGTTGCTTTCACTGCTCCCAATAAGCTAGGTAAAATATGCCCTGCCGTACAGTATAAAAATGAGCAGGCAAAAGGCAAACAACGAACAGATATTTGTCCAGTGAATCACAATAAGAACAACAGTTTTACTGACTGTCGTATAGGTGTGGCTTATAAAATTCCCCTTAGCTGTGGCCAGTTCTACGTAGGGCAAACGGGACGGTGTATCAATCAGGGGCTAATGGAACATAAAAGGTTGTTAACCGGTGGACCGCGTTCTAATCTTTCGCTATATTGCCGAGATTGTAACTGAACGCCAGAGTTAGATGAATGCGCGATATTGTACAGGCATAAGAATGAAGATACGCGTTTTATGGTAGAGGCATGGCTTATCTATAATGGTGAAAGTGCGTGCGTGAGTCAGCCTTCGATTACTTTACATAAGGAAGAGATGAAGTGCCTTAACAGTTATGTTTCACGCAGACCGGCACGTGTACGCGATTGACACGTGGTATTACCATTCCTGAGCATGCGCAGATGAGTTTTGTGTGTTCTTTTATTTTTCGCCTCAGTGCTCCCTTCAGTTGATAATCAGCGTTCGTGTTGTCCACTTCTCTGCTCTTGTGTCCTGTCTGCACGCGTCACTTCTATTTTGCGTAATGAATCCTTACGAACTAGCTCAGCTTTCTGTCGTTCTAAGCCGAACTCAACGCGAGCGACGGCTTTGAGCGACGACTTCCCGGTATGAGGGCAGCAATATACGCGCCGAAACTAGCGTGACGCATGCTTTATCAATTTAAGTTGATGTATTTTACTGAAGAAGGAGCATAAAATATTTCTGAAGGTCTTGCCCTAGGTTGTTATTCTTGCACGTGTAAAATTCAATAGTATGCTCGTTCCGTGTGAGAAGCAGTAGTATTTGAGTTATGTACATCCAGTTTCGGCTTCGTGCAATTGGCTAGTCGGTCATAGCATTTCCGGGCGACAAGCGGCGAGTTCTAGATTTCTAGAAACGAGCGATCGAGCGACAACACCGAGCGATTTGTTCAAGCCATGGCCCGTTTTGTCGCTCGAAGCCGTCGCCCGTCACCGTCGCATGCAATATCGCTCTCGTAGAGTTTGGACTTAACGCCGAACTTCTCAGAGAAACGTAAGCTCTCGAAAATTTTCATGACCGTCTCAGCAAAACACCACCAAACCACTTTGCACCGTGCTTCTTCTGTAGCGGCAGCAGTCGGTCCGGACGAACACCATTATTGACGTCACGAGGCGCCCGACCAATCACAAGCGGAAACGAGGCGCGCGAGATGGGCGTGTCTGCTGCTGCAGTTTTCGTCGAAATAAAATATGTTTGTACTTTCTTTCGCTCAATTTCGATGCGATATTCGAATTCAGAGGGTTGAAAACCACGGCGTACTGCTCGTCACCTATTTTTTCTGGAAAATCTTTCAGCTTCCCTTTAAATACATGGTCCTTTACAAACCGTCCGACATCGAAGCACTATGTTGCGAAATTCCTGGACACCCCGACTTGATTGTTGGGTGCGTATATCACGCTCCGGGAAGTACTGCCGCCAGTATTGATGCAATGAATAAGAAACTGCATGATTTGCGCGTTCAGAACAGAGATGTTATCAAAGCGGGGGATTTCAATGTTCCAGACGTTGAATGGGACGAAATGGAAACGGGTACGCGAGACCGTGATGCAGGCTCAGCCATTATAGATATGTGCTTTTAACATGGAGTTACACAAGTAGTACGTGACTTTACTAGGGTCTGCGGTAATAGCAAATCTCTTCTTGACCTCTTTTTGATTAATCATAGCGTTGTATCGACATACTACACAGTCGAAATTCTTCCCGGGATCTCACATCACTTAATTGTAAGATTGTCTTTAAATATAAGTTCATATTCAAGGGTCCGTATACTTGTTTCATATTACAGACAGTTTAATGAAGCTGGTGATACTTCAATAATAGATTGACTGGCGTTTTCTTTGGAGAATTTTGAAAAATCAAGTCAAGATAAATCTGCGCATATCGATGAGTTGTGGCTATGCTTTAAGGGAACGGTTCACAAATGTGTAAGCCGGTATGTTCCTCTCAAATGTAAAACAAAACGAATGCACAGCCCATGGATTACAAGGGAAGTCATACAACTGAAAAGAAAAGTGACAAGGCTTAGGGCACTTTATAAGCGTACACATGACTCCGCTGTTCATGATGACATGTCAAACCTAACTAAACAGCTAGGGTTAATGATGAAGGGTATAAGGACAAGTACTATGGTGTCACTATGGGTACTTTTCTGTGCGAATCACCCCAAACGCTTTGGAGGCACCTGGCTCCAACTAAGCCGACAGTCACTAAAATAAGCACAGAGCAAGGACTTATTGACGATAAAGTACATATAGTGGACGCCTTTACTAACTTTTTTGCTAGCGTTTTCAGTGATGATGGAAAGCAGTCTAACCCGCCGTGGTTGCTCAGTGGCTATGGTGTTGGGCTACTGAGCACGAGGTCGCGGGATCAAATACCGGCCATGGGGGCCGCATTTCGATGGGGGCGAAATGCGAAAACACCTGTGTGCTTAGATTTAGGTGCACATTAAAGAACCCCAGGTGGTCGAAATTCCCGGAGTCCTCCACTACGGCGTGCCTCAATCAGAAAGTGGTTTTGGCACGTAAAATCCCATCATTTTTTAAAGCAGTCAAAATTTGAGGTACGCGAACAGCTACCAGTTGCAGAGGAACTGCGGCTAACGTATGAAGGAGTATTAAACTTACTGCTGAAGCTAAATACCAGGAAATCGGCAGGTCCTGATGAGATATCAAATTTGTTTTTAAATAGGTATGTTGAATGGACTGCGAAGTACCCCTTCATTACCTTCACGCAGTCATCACGGTCGGGTAAACTTCCTGAAGAATGGAAAATGAGCAACGTTATACCCGTATTTAAAGACGTTGACACCACATCTACAACCAAGTACAGGCCCACTTCGCTAACGTTAGGATGTTGTAAAGTGTTAGAGCATATTGTTTCTAAGTACATTTGGCTGTTTTCGTCACAGAACGAAATTCTCACTAACTATCAACATGGGTTTCGCGAGGGTTTGTCAATCGTAACCCAACTACTAGAATGCGTTCACAATTTCAATAAAGTAATTGATCGCAAGGAACAAATAGATCTGATCTTTCTCGACTTCAAAAAGGCCTTTGATAAGGTTAATCTTAGAAAACCGTTAATTAAATTAAAGGCTATTTTAGGAGATACAGGTGTAGTCAAACGGCTGGAGGACTTTCTTACTGGTCACCTACAGTACGTCAGTACTAATTAAAATAGGTCCGGGGTCTGTGACGCAAACTCAGGCGTGCCTCAGAGTTCAGTTCTTGGGCCTGTGGTGTTTCTGGTATACATTAACGACCTAATCGAAGAATCGGCCCCAGTTACAGCAAAGTTATTCGAACATGACTAAGTCATATATACAGAAGTGAAATCTATTAGTGAACAGATACACTTAAATAACTTAGGAAAAGTGCACCAATGGTGCATCACGGGGCAGATGCCTCTTAACCCAGCAAAGTCTATGTATGGCCATCACACACGAACATAAACCTCGGTCATTCACATACACCCTACAAGGTGAACCACTTCATCACTTAACTGAGCACAAATATTTTGGAATTTTAATAACATGTGACCTCAGTTGGACCTCAAAATGTAGTACGGAAAGCCAACCAAGATTAGGGTATATTTGACGTGTCCTTAAACTCGCTTCTCCAGCCACCGAACTGACTGCTCATAAAGTGCTCGTGCGCCCAAAAAAAGACTATGCATGTGAAGTTGGAGATCCGTATTTGAAGGATTCACTGTCAAAACTGGAGCAAGCTCAAAGACGTGCATTGCGGTTTATTTATTCCCAATACCGTGCGCAAGACGTCGCAACACCACATTACGCCAGGGCAAACCTGCCCCTACTTAATGTCAGGAGGTATGAAAAACGACTTAACCTTTTCTACTTAACCAATAATGAGCTGCTACTTGTTGATATGTCTCACTACATAAATGAATCTATGACCCGCATAGTGCGAAATAGACCTAGTAGACTCGTTAAGGAAAATTGATTTCGAAAGCACTGCTACAAATACTCATTCTACAAATACCCAGTCACGTGACTGGAATTGTATCCCTGCAAGCATTGAAAACGCAGGGACTCGTGAGCAGTGTTCCGCACTTGTGTCCGAATATTTTGAACAATAGGGCATATATCACTGTATCGCTGTATTCTATTGTTCCGTTCACTGCTTGCTGTACGTTTATGTATTGTTACCACTCCTGTCTTGGTCTTGATGTGGATCGACAGTATCTCTAAATAAAATAAATACTGCTTAGGCAGCAGCTGTTTATTGCTTATGCACTGTATGCGCTGTTTTTGAAGATGTTTGAGACTTGAGCGGTTTTGACGTTTTGTTTTTGAGTGCACTGCATTTTTACGACCCCTTGTGGGCGTAACCAGGCTGATGATGATGATCATGGCACAATGCTTTACAAGCATGTAAGACATGTCAAATAAATAAAATGAAATAAAACTTCGTCCTAATGGTTTGAGCATCGTGCCGCTATGCTGGATGGCAGATGTTCGACTCCGGCAAAGCCCACGCGTTGGGTTTCCCGCCATTTCCCACGCATTTGGTTTCATTGAGAAGGCACTGTACCATGCAACAGCTTCATTCTCTTTACCGCAAAGTGCCGGGAATGACCAAAAAATTGTTCAAATGAAAAGCTTGATAGTTTCGCACTAAGAGCAAGGCATGCAACGCAATACCAACGTTCAATTTTATGTTCCAACACGATGAATGGTCTTCGAACTATGCGCAGGACCGAGGTGTTGCTGCAACCCAACGCGAAAGGCCACTCCCGTTGGGCAGAAGGAACAATGCCCTGGCAGCTGCCAAGTGTGTGACAGCTCTTGTAATGTAGAATTTTGACAGCATTTACTTTCACCGTAAGCATCCTCTGCTTTATTGTGTAATGGAGGAAGTGCTAGGATAACAGCGGTAATTATCTAAACAGAGTTGACTCGTAACGAGCTCGCGGAGAACCTCAAGTTCTGAGAGCCTACAGTGGTATTCGTATTAGGATGAGGACCTGGTGATCGCCTACGCCCTATGAATGCACCTGTAATACTATTTTCCTTTCTCTGGCGGCGTAGCTCTGGTTTCGGAATGGGCGGTCACCCAAACGACTCTGGAAAGCCGTTTTGGCA
Source organism: Dermacentor albipictus (assembly GCF_038994185.2). Lineage (NCBI taxonomy): Eukaryota > Metazoa > Arthropoda > Arachnida > Ixodida > Ixodidae > Dermacentor > Dermacentor albipictus. Next base: position 7,995,333 of record NC_091828.1, on the reverse strand, counting down.
GCCTTGATCGGAAGTGGGTATTATTATGGCACAGCCCCCGCGAGTAAGGGGTGCCGTAATGCTGCGACCAGGCAGTTCCGGCTATAGTGCCGGAAATTGGGCCTCCTTTGGCAACGCAAGTGTGCTCCAGAGAGCACTTGCGGATGGACGGCGGTCACGTGCTTTCATTTCCCTTGTCCCTCGAGTGCCTTTGCAAACATGATGGCCGAGGGCTCGGCCTCCCATTTTTGCCCTAATAATGTTGCTTCTCATTTACCGCCACTGGCGCTCTTTTCTGGCTGATCCTGTTCGAAATGTCCATGAATGAGGGATCTCCCTGAGGTACGCGAAATAAATAAATAAATAAAAGCACTAGTTGTCAGTTCAATTTAAAATCGTCGACATTGCCTTCTACTCAAGTGTAAAACATCTTGCTTTGCAGGACCATCGCCTAAACAATCACACTAGCCTGTTTTTGGGATGTTTAAGTAATATTTGTTCGGACACCTGTTGTAATGGCCGTAGTAATCACTGCTCTGGTTGCAAGGAGTTTTCATAGTACACATAATTAAGCAGCCACATATAAGTAGAGCGCCTAATCAAGAGAAACCTGTGTACAAACATACCAGTTGTATGGAACAATTTCATGCGTCATTATTTAGCGAAAAAACTACACACGAACTCATCAGTGAACTACACGACACGAGCGGCTGCGGCATGTGGTTCTCTTTTTCCACCTTCTGTATTTGCAGCTCATTCACGCTGAAAAATTTACAGTGAACGTCGACAAATAGCTGAGCTCGTCAGACTTCTTAACAAATACCTTAGCCCTATTTCATTTATTACAGGACAACATGTACTTCCCCTCTATCCCATTAAATTTATTAGCTAAAACTTTTGCGTCTGTTCCTGGGTAAAATTTAATGTTTATGTCCGAACACCAATTACGCCGTAAGTCACAAGTATATTGTGCCACTGTCGAAGACACCAGATGCACGCAGGCAGTATCCTTGCGAAGCGAAATGTAGCTCTGGACGTAACTGTCTGATTATCCGGAGGTTTAGGGAGTTTTATTTTTGCTCGACACATGTGATAGCAACAGGTGTTATTTTGCCATATGTGCAGGGCTGTCGCATGCTGTGAAATATTGTGGTGGTTACCACTGGTAACAGTGATCTGTTACCAGTGGTAACCAGAACAGTTACCACTGGTAACAGGACCGGACAGCCTCCTGTCTCGATACTAATTCGCACTAAGGACTTGCCCTTCACCTTCACAGCAAAAAATAAATAGTAAAATGAGTCATCGCATATTCTTATTTCAGGCTGGCGTAATAACAGTAGGCATGGTGCAGTAGGTATGCCTTTTTCGTTACTAATAAGGCCAGCTGTTTACTTTGACCCTGCACAGAAGAGGTGGGGATCTACGATAGCGATTTCATTTCCACTTAGCAGACGGTGCTGCACTGTTAGCTTTTGTGGTGCGTTGACAGTGCAGGAGGCTCTAAAATAGCAATTACTCCGGGCATCCTCAGTTTACTGCTCTGATCAAGTAAAGTACGTGATGACGGTGGCAAAAACTCCATCTACATGCTAGCAGATAATGCGGCGTGCGTTGACTTATTTAGAGAACGTTAGCATGCTTTCCAGGCTAAGGATAATGTACTGAACCCGTGATAAAGCGTATAGACGAAACGCAGCCCCGCTTTCGCATTCATATAAATTCGGCTAAAATTAGAGTGCGAAAACGAATGTTGAGGTAACGCATTTACTGTTTAGGGGCGCATGTATCAACAAGACGCCGAGCAGATGCTAGAGGGTCGGCCTCTTCCACAGTATAGCAAGGAACTACTGAGACTGCAAAAAAAATCTTAATTAAAGAAACTTTACTGAAATTTTCTGTACCACAAAAGAAATTTTCTGTGAAAGTTCTATGAGAAAAACTTATTTAAAAAAATGTTGGTCGTTTTTCGTCTCTGGCCTATAAATGGAGTGAAATCTAAACTATAACCATCTTAAATTGCTGTAACTGCATAAAAAACTATGAAATAAAATTTCATATTTGTTTATCTTTTCATACACGTCATCTTTTGTATTTACCACGAACAGTGTGTTGTTTGCGGTACAGCTTTGATGCCCCATGCCATAATCAAGATCGCGGCACTTGGAGTCAAGGCATGCTAGCCTTGTGACAAAGTAATATGGAACTTGAAAAGTGTAGCACAAATACATTTATTGCCATCATTAGCAGCTAAATATTGTGGACCATCCGTAGCAGTGGCTTCACTGCAAACATTTTGGCATCAATTGTCAGCCTTGGTCATAACCTTCAAGGCAAATTTAGTGAACAGAGAGCGAAAAAACTTGGCAATGCTTCTAACAACTTCTCATGATACTCAACCATTGAATACTTCACACTGTCGCAGCACTTCAGCACCATCTACGCCAAAGTAATGCTCTTAAAGTCGCTATCTCGCATTTATAATCAAAATGATGCTGATCGAGCTTCCAAGAATTACATTCTCTGTGAGCCTTCAGGATGCAGTATACAGTGGACAATGCATACATTACATAGCAGTTGAAATACAGCCACATCATAATCTATTGGCTGTCAGTGACGATGCACAAAACAAGCTAACCGAATTAGTAGCACGCGGTGCATGAAGCTCTCGACCAGTGCAGTTGTCTGTCAAAAGCAAGCTACTGCATTTCTAAAACGTTCTTAAAGTTTTAGTACTAAGCACAACAACAAATATGTGAGGACATGCTCATCTGTACTTTTCCCGGGAAGCATATGTCCATAGTCAGTGTCACAGATGAAAGTGTCTTTCGGCTCTGCATGCAGCAGCTGGTGCTTTATACTTGGCCACTGCTTCATCTTGGCAAGCACATTTCGTCATGCTTTAGAACAGTTGCAGACACGCACACATAACTTTTCATTTCATTTCATTCATTCATTCATTCTTTCATTCATTCATTCATTCATTTATTGATACTGTCAGCCCTCATCGGGCTATTACAGGAATGGAGAATAAAAACAACAAAGAGATGCATAGAATGCGACCGAGCAACAAGCTTTGGCTCACAAAGCTTGCCTAAAAAAGGAAAAGTATGAACTACAACATACAAGGGAAAGTAATAAAGAACCATTCACAATTTGGCACCGCATCGTCATAAACACAATAGGAGTCACACATGTAAAAGTAAAAGCATACATGTTGGGTAATTCACTATGTGCTATTACAAAAAAATTGTGCTTTTAAGACTTTCCAAAAAGGTAGTTGAGGACATCGAGGTTACTAGAGAGTCGGGTAACACATTCCAGTCTCTTATAGCCCTAGGAAAGAAACTGAACTTGAAACAATCATTGCGGGCGAGTGGAGGAGAAATGTACATACTATGACGATGTCTCGTTGACGCGTTCATAGAAAGCTCAAAATAATCATCTGGTTTAATGTTTACTTGATTGTGAATAACTTTGAAGAGGAATTTTAATCTGTCGTATTTAGTTCTGAGCTCAAGTGGTGCTAGATCAGCTAATTGACATAACTCTGTTGGAGAATGGATGCGACGATATTTATTAAATATAAACCGGGCGGCTAGCCTCTGTATGCGGTCAAGTTTAGAACAGTTAGTTATGGTGTATGGGTCCCAAACTATTTTAGCATATTCAATAATTGGTCTAACTAGAGTTTTGTAAGCAAGACATTTAATTTCAGGGGTTGCCCGATTGAGGTTGCACCTCAAAGACCATAGGGCTTTAAGCGATTTGATGCACACATTTTCTATGTGTGTATTCCAGCGTAAATATGACGTAAACGTTAAACCCAAGTATTTTGTTTTTCAACGTTCTCGAGTTTGTTGTCATCAATGTAGTAAGAGTAACTAAGGGTACACTTCTTACGTGAAATAGACATAGACACTGATTTTTGAGGGTTTATGACCATTTGCCAATCGTCGCACCATTTTTTAATTTTTTGAAGATTTGAGTTCAGTTCTTCTTGGTCTTGTCTCGATTGAATTTTGTTGTAAATGACGCAGTCGTCCGCAAACAAGCGCAACGGTAGAGTGATCTCATTAGGCATATCATTAATTAATACGAGAAATAAGAGTGGTCCTAGTACCGTGCCCTGAGGTACCCCAGACTCTACAAGTGAGGGTACAGACCGGCAGTTTCCAATTTGAACATACTGTTCTCTGCAAAGAAGGTAAGACGGGAACCATTTCGTGATTGTGGGATTCTTAAATATGGCGTCTATTTTATGTAATAACTTAGGATGAGAAACTTTATCAAACGCCTTTGCAAAGTCTAGGTACACTATGTCGGTTTGGCCACTTGAATTAATGGTTTGGGAGAGGTCATGTACAATTTCTATAGTTGAGTTGTCGTGGAGAGTTTTCTTCTGAAACCATGTTGACGGCTGTATAGTACCTTAAAGTAATCCAGATATTTAATTAACTGTTTTGATACAATGTGCTCCAGTAATTTTGAACATGCGCTGGTAAGGGAAATGGGCGGTAGTTGTTGACGTCTGCCGTTGCGCCGCCTTTGTGTATGGGTACGATTTTGGCACGCTTCCAAGGACTGGGGATACAGCCGGTAGCAATAGATGAGCGACATAGAATGGCAAGATATTTTGAAACCCATGCTGCATACCTGTATAAAAATTCATTGGGTATTTCATCGGGTCCAGGCGATTTCTTTATATTAATGTTGAGTAGCAAGTTAAGAATTCCTTCTTCACTAATTACTATATCCTCAATTGGGGCCCTATCTGAGGTGTCTACAAAGTGCGGAAACATACCGTTATCTCGTTTAAAAACAGACGAGAAAAAATCACTAAAGCTATCAACCTGTTTATCGTTATTTTGGCTAGCATCCACGTGTGGTCGCTTATCCTTAAGATTAATGTAGCGCAAAAATTTTCCGGGGTCTTCTGCAAGAAATTTTTTAAGTGTGATGCTATAAAACATGTCCTTGCTCTCCCGAACAAGTTGTTTTAACTGTTTACTTAGTTGTCGAATGCGTTCCTTATATTGTGAGGTGGTGTTTCGCAAACGGGCTCTTCGTTTCCTTTTCAGTTTTCTTTTAATATGTATAATTTCCCTCGTCATCCAGGGAGTTTTCTTCCTGACAATTTTGCGGCGTTTGGGGACAAAACGTTCGATGCACTGTCGTACAATGTTTGAAAAAGTGTTGCACAGCAGGTCTGTACTGGCTCCGGAAAGATAATGCATTAAAAACTTGTCGAGGGACTGTTCTAAGAAGTCAAGTGCACCGACGTCATCAGCAGCTTGAAAGTCTAGGATGAACTTCTTTGAATGAGTACTCGGCATGTCTGCAGTAACGTTTAA